>NC_143041.1:39039946-39294946 GCF_057628025.1 Oncorhynchus mykiss
CAAACACTTGTCACCAGTCCAAAATAAATATTTTGTCATCTGGAAAATGGTCAGGATCTGTGAAACAGAAGACTAAAATGCTTCGGTCTCCTAAACATTCAATCTGCACCCCTAGACATCACCAGTACCTGCCATTTTCTTTGCTGAACATAAGCTGATTTTAAGGAGAGAACTGATACTTCATCTCTGTTTGAGCATTATACCTCTCAAGCACACTCCTATTAATTCCTTAAGTCTCAAAGTATGACCCTTGACTATTCTAGAACCAGAAATATAAATTATTCCATATAACTTATCTTCATACTGAAATTCAAAGGCCACAAAACAACAGAGGTTAGCAATGACATCAATACCTCATCACCAGCATTGATATTTGACAGAATGAATGGGCGGAAGGTAGGCCTAGCGGTTAGAGCATTGAACCAGGAACCAAAATATTGCTGGTTCAAATCCCAGAGCCAACTAGGTGTAAAATCTGCCGATGTGCCCTTGAGCAAGGCACTTAACCCTAATTGCTCCTGTAAGTCACTCTGGAAAAGAGCATCTGCTAAATGACTAAAATGTCAAATGTAATGAACAACCAAACCATAACAGGGCCCTTCTGTCAGCAAACCCTACTGCAGCTGTCATGCTTCACTTAACTTGCAAATGACTAGTGTGTAGACATAGCCTATAGTAGGGTTACTCAACTCTTACCCTACAAGGTACAGAGCCTGCTGGTTCTGTTCTACCTGATAGTTCATTGCACACTAAAATCAGTCCCTCATTAGAGGGGACCAATGAAAAAATGCAGTGGCACTGGTTTCGTGGTCCTTAGTTGAGTTTGGGCGCCGATAGCTTGTCATGGAGCACAAGAAAGGTTCAGAAGTAGTCACGGAAAACCAAGGGATATTCAAACACAGCATCTTGTAAGTTAGTGCTAGCAGAGTAAGGAATCCTTGGCGGACTAAACTTGGGTCTTCCGACGAATGGCAATCATGTACTTCCTCCTCACATTGTATTCCTCTGTTTTCTTTACACAGGATACACCTTAAAGGCTACAGTGGAACAGCAGGCAAAATTAGTAGCCTTGGTCAACCAGGAAGTGATTTCAGCACAAAAGATGCCGACAATGACAGATGTGTTTGCAAATGCTCACAACTGACAACAGGAGGTAAGGAACAGGTTAATTTGCCAATCTCCTCGACTTTTCCACCGGCCTTCATTAAGATCAATTATTTCCTCCATTTTCACATTAACCCCCCCCCCCAAGAAGCGTTTGGCACTACCCCCAGAAAAAAAAAGTTAAGACGTCTTGCCTTTTCTTTCTGTCGTGGGGTCAAGGCTCTCAAGCAAAATTAGATATGAGCAGATCAGTGATTAACTCAGTTGGGAATTCAGCCCCTGCAACAGCTGACATTAATAGTCTGGGAACTACGGATTTCCCCCTCCCCCTCTCTCTGAGCTCAGAATAGAGGTCCTCCTCCATGCCTCTGATTTGTAGACTGCTTTGGGCGCTAGACTTGGACTTGTTCCGTGTATCAGGGTCTGCCTACTCTACATGTAAGCTGCTCTCCAAATGATTTCCCCTCCCGAGGTCTCGCATAGAGGAATCCCTATACCTCAGGGAATTGTTGGGGATAACCAGCTGCATATGAACAAAAATAGGACTAAGAGGACAGACACAGGGGGAATGAGCTGCACAACTTGCAGTCCATGTGATATAACAATCCACTTTCCCCTTGGAACTCAACGAAACTGAGGGTACAAAACTGTGGGAGTTAATCGTAATGTAATAATACAAAATGTCAGTGTTAGAATCAGAAGCACAACTCCTCATTGGGCTCGTTCTCTTATAGACCATGCACATCATGAAAAACCTCAGACTGACAATCTCTTGTTTTCTGCTTTTCAAGGCTGGTGGTTTGACGCCTGCGGCCCCTCTAACTTGAACGGAATATTTTTCCAGCACGGCCAGAACTCTAATCGATTCAATGGAATCAAATGGTACTACTGGAAGGGCTCAGGCTACTCACTGAAGTCTACCACAATGATGATCAGACCAGTAGACTTCTGAGGCTGCCCCAGAGACATGCCTCTCACAGACGGACATAGAAAGGAGAGCATTGTCACTCTGGGAAACTACAGACAAGACAGACTGAACTGCTCTATAACAACAACCTCACCACTTCCAAGCATTCCACAAGGAAGGGAACAAATTAACTCGCTCCAACATGTCAGCAAAGAGTTTACTGTTTTGTACAAAATTGACAGGTGGTAACGAGCAGAAGTCTATGAACTGTGTATTTTTAGAAACATATGGGCTTTGGACTGCATAACCAACCGGGACAAGGCAGTCAAAGGATGAAATAGATATTTATAGCTAACTGGAACTGTGGTAGAGATAACAGTATTGTTTTCTATAACAAGCAATACCAGGGGAAATGTTAGTGTGTGACACAATGCAAGGTTGACCAAGTACATTCTGTAATAACGATATTTCACCCCATTACATTTGATACAATGCATTTGAAAATGGTTACATTTATTTATATTAAAATTTTTAAAAATAGGCCTAATACTAAAAGCAAAGAAAACTAGGGTACAAATACACGATCAAATATGAACATAATGCGCTACGGTCAGTAATGAATCTACTGGTTTTCTTTCTTAGAGCTTGTACATACTTACATGATTTAATTTAAAATGTATAGAAGGTTCACAAAATGTATTAAAATCAGATGTGATAACTTTGATTGGGATGTTACTCAAAACATGTAATCAATGTCAAAATTAACCTAATTATGCACTTGTGTGAATCTATTGCAAGTGTGTTCAACTTTTTCCATGATTACACAATTGACTGAGAAATTAAACTTCCACATCCTTTGCCTGACTTAGGCTACGTACTCTGTCGTGATTCTAATCTGTATCCAAGGTATCCAGAGAAAGTGGAGCATGTCTACATATTTTATCAATCTAATTTAATTGTTGTACTGTAGAAATGTGATTTATGGTTATAATAATTTATGTAATACATTTGGGACCAAAACCTTTTCACTTAATTCTTCTAAGCGACTGGCGTTATGATTAGGATTAGTGTATTTAGGAATTTCTCTGTGTGGAGTACAATGTCTTGTTAGATTCTGTCACTCCTACGTGACGCTCGTCCCTCAACCGACGGCAGTCGCGGACTCTGACGCGGACTCTGACGTGGACTCTGACGTGGACTCTGACGTGGACTCTGACGTGGACTCTGGATAAAGGTTGTCAGAAAGGCAAAGAAATAGACTTTAGAACATCATTCAAATTAAATCTTAAATTCAAGCTACAGTTCGTATGTCTTCATTCTGCTTTAACACAAAACATAAAAAAATGTGTTTTAAATGTCTGATGTGTCATGCTTATGTTTAAAAAATGCCTTCAACTTTCAATTCAGTTATTCAGTTCATTCTCGGACAACGTCAGGCTTTTGCAGGAATCTATTTACCTCAGCACTACCCACTACTGCACAAGACAGAAATCAGCACAGATTGAGCGTGTGTCAGGTAAAAATGCTGAATGGCCCCATTCAAATCAAATGACCTGGCTCATCAAGAGCCTTCAGGGAGTGTGGAGATTCTTTTGGCCGCCACAACAGAACTGTGTGCGATTTCAAAAGGAAATGTGATGAGACAGTATTCTATAGCAAAACACCCCTTCCCCTTCACAGATGCAAGCCAAAGATTAATGAATGGAGGAGGACAGGAAGAAGCAACATCCACATCTGACACAGGATGCTGGAGTGAAAAACCACTTTGAAAATTCATTAATGCCAATAAAATTAGGTGTCATACCCACTTCCTACTGTTTGGAATTCCAGCTCTTAGAGACAGTTGCAGCATATGATAGTAAACTGACCAGGCCATTTCATTATAAAAGCATAGACTTAACCAATATGACCCCAAGGGCTATGTTTGAATAAGAACAGTATACAATATTAGTAGAATCTTCAGTTACTTACAGGTGCTGCTGGAAACTGATCTGAAAGTTCACATGGTTCTTCTGGAATTGTCTTTGTTCCAAACACCACAAAACCTGTTTAGGGGAATATTACCAGCAGTCACAGGCGATGCCCAGGAGAATGTTGAGGGTCCGCCAGTGGCCCACCGACACCACGTGGGTTGTGTTCTCACACACCTGGTCCACCAATGGGAACCCACCCAGAGTTTGGACCACCTGGGTCAATATGTGCTGCTTTCTGAGGAGCCAGAGGTGTAAAGAAGAAAACCTTTCTAAATATCGAGGTTAGTACATTGAGAAGGCTAAGTATCGCCAAGAAGTTCAACAAGACATAATCAAATGTTAATCTGTCTAAGGTCCTAAATGTGGCTGTAACAAATATGTTTTGGATCTACTTACTCTGTGGGCATGCTTGTCATAACTAATGTCCTTAGAGAGTCTGGATTGAAAAATTATTAACAAATTATATGCACTTTAGAGTACATTTGCACACAGTGAGTTCAATACAAAGTACACACCTAAATAATGACTAAGGGGTAAGAGCAGCCATAAAGTCTCAGTTTCAATAGTTTGCATATTGCTTTCCTTTGTTGATATTGAGCGGCAACACAGTGGTACAGCTCTGGATAGGTAAACAGTGAACACCACATGCCAGATATCTGCAGAATTTGATGGGGTGTTGATTTCCTCTTCACACAAGGCCATGAAACAGTGAAAAACAGGTTGAAGCGCACCGCTGGTATTATTATTATTCTGGACCATCCATCTCATATACAGACACCGTAGTACCACCGCCCCCTCACGGGCAATCAGCACTGAACACCTGAGCGACAGTTAGTGACAGGGCGAACAGGCTCTTTCCCGTCAGGAACCGCTCTCCAGTCCCCCAGCCGGAAGTCTGGGGTGAAAGCGTCCTGAGCAGAGGGCATCCAAAAAAGCCCACCAGTACACAGCCCCATTCATGACTGCTTTACATGCATAACAGGGCGTCCGTGACATAAATGTGGCCCAGGTGTGATAAAAAGGTTGCTCGTTGCATATTAGTAATGCCGGGGTTGGAAACAGTCAGCATACAGCAAGAGTTGAGAAAAGTTTAACAGGCCTTTTGTTGAGAAGGTAGCCCAGTATATCGACTGAGCTGAGGATTGCTTGACATTTCATCTAAGGGCTGTTGTGACAAAGTGCGTTAGCAATCGACAATAATTAAACAATTCACCCTGTCCAACCACGCTTTAGAACATGTTCTTGTTTTTCATTTTAAGGTTTTACAACACCTAGATCCTCCGTGACAACAGAACCCTTTTAAATCTGCCATAATCAAAAGAAAACACACCCAAAACCCCTATACAAATGGACATGAAAGGATTCATTGATAAAAAAAGGTTAAAAAAAAAAGGTTTCAGCTTTCTTTAGTAAAGCATGGCATGGTTTGGTTATCCTTCATCGCAAAGGATTGTCCTTAGCGCAGTGCTGAAATAAGTTCCTCACTGAACTTTAAGATGGACATCAATCATCATCACTATGATGGAAGCTGATTATATGGGATGGAAATAAATGCTGCTGTTGATATTACCAAAGAAAGGTGTTCATCAGGGAGGCAACCATGTTTTCAGTAGCAATGCAAGAGACTGGCTGCCCATTGCTGACACTGATCTGGGAACATTTTTCTGACATCAAACAAGCCGGCTAGGAGGATTTTCTGTTAGAGGGTAAAAAGCCTAAAGAGCTATTATTCATTTTTCACTCCTTTGCCAAGAAACAAACGAGGAATTTCAACAACTACGTTTTTTGGAGGTTCCTCAAAGGGGATTTTTGGCTTCACTTATGCAATGTTCTGGCAGCAGTGCAAGAGGGCAGGCGTTGAACAAAGAGTCTGCACTAAATAAACCTAAGACAAAGAGTTGGTGTGAACTGTTGCACCAGGCTCCATTTCAATGCGCCTCTCACAAATGAAGGAAATTATTTTGGGTATGACGAGGTCCCGTTGATGGCTGGTCTATGAAAACCGAAATGACTCAGGCTCTATCCATACAGTCAACTTCCATTGGCCCTCGTTCTAATCTATCTGGGGTCAGGGGGGCTGGAATGGCCAATTTTAACTGAAAAGCACACAAGGGTACAAAGATCTGATTACCGATTGAACATGTGCAACAGCCGTGCATAGAAAACATCAACAATCACAAAGTTAGGCTGCATGAAGCGAATAAAGTGGTTACGGCATCATGTTTCCTGAAGTTCTTTAAGAGCACATGCACAATGGCATCTTATAAAGCCAAGTACTCAAGATAAAAATCAACTTCTACATTAGGGGATCATACAAATAAATGCTCAATGATACACATACAGGACAACTCCCTTTACTGCTAAGGGTAGAAAAATCACATCAGATGTCATGCTTCATCAAAACATTTCATTAAACATATATTTTGCCTCAGTAAACTACTCTACAAAATCATAGATTATCTAAGTTTGATAATGCTGATAGTGTCAGAAGAACAAAGAGGATAAAAGTGGTTTATGTCATGACTTGTACATGACTTCATTCCACTCTTGGTGAATGGTAAGACTACCTATGTCAAGATGTGGAGGGGATTGAAGCCAAATCCAAACAGTTCACTCCATAATATCTTATGAGTGCTCCCAGGACTTTTGAACAAGGCCCTCCTTTGGAGATTTTTGCCTTTTTTAAACACCTGTAACTGCCAGTTCCTGCAACATAGCACAACAAAATGGCCTTCTATGATAAAAAAAATAAAGGAAAAACTTTCATTTTTTAATAAAAAAAAAAAAATTACATTCCAGAAAGTGGCGCAGCACCTCTTACAAGCTTACATTCATTGGGGGAGAACCCTCGCTCCTATTACACGGGCTCTTCTGTGAAGGTTGAAATCTCTTCCACAGTTTTAAATAAAGGGGCTAGTTCTCCTGATACGTACCCAGATTTTTTTATTTCCTCCATCAGATTTTGGGGTGGAAGTTACATGACACATTCTATTCAAATCACTCTATTAAACGTCAACTAAAATGTAGATGAACTAGCTCATGTAATGATGAAAAAAAAATGTATTCTGCGATACAGTTCACGTGGGAATTCAAACAAGATCTCTCCATAGTGTTAAGCGCTGAAGTTTTGTTCAGGTTGAGCGAACACAGAAGAGTGTCAGGTACATTTTCACAGGAGAGGATGTTATCCTACCAACATGTAGGTATCACACAGAGAGCCCCTGTGGCAGCAGCTTCAAAGACCATCATGACTACTCATTCACCCACTGCAGTTTCTGAGCAGCTGTGTTCAAAAGGAATGGAACACAAAAGGCAAACAATATGCCACTGTTCCTCCACAGGTTGGCTTTACCAAGAGATCACAGAGAACAAGTAGACCAACTCTAGGTGTCGGGCCTAAGTCGTATTCAAGTCACAAACTGTCAGGTTAAGTAAATATCTAAGGAAATCAAAACCATGACAGTTTAAAATGATTGGCTATAAAAAAAAAAATAAGAGTCATACACGATATAGAAGCTTCAGGTAATTTATTGGGTAAACCAATGCTGGGCTATAACAATTACAGCCAACACCACCACAGAAGCAACTTAGATGATCAATTTGGTTAACTTTGTATTTTTGTTCATGCTCTTGCCCAACACATTGACTTGTCTTTTCCGTTTGCTTAAATTTAAATGGTCAAAAATGGTGTCCGTGTCACCAGCTGCTGCAGCATAGGCAGTTCCTCTGCATACAACTGCTGAATGCTTATTCACTTGTTTTGTGTGACGGTATCAGGCAAACATTGTCTGTAAGGTTCTTCTAGAAAGAAAGGTTAACATTTGTTTATTAGAAAATGTATCACCCCATCAGTATTAAACACATTCATTTAATATTGTTTTTCCATCGTTTTAGGGGAATCCTCAATAGGCTATATTAAAACTTCAATTCACAAAATGATAAACTTACATGGGCCATACAATGTTTTTCAGCCTTTGCATCACTGAAATACTGATCAAGGTAGTATGATATGGTTAATTAATGCCATTCTGCTGCTGTAATAAAATGGTATCACATTTGGGACACTGGCAGAGAAAAGATTGCAAACATTCATGTGGATAATGAAACTCAACCACTGTCCCAAATCTACAGCATACTATTATTACCTGAGAGGCTAAAGTGTTTGATGTTGATCAGTTACATTTAAGTATAGAAAACATTGAGAATACCTTCCTAATATTGTGTTGCGCACCCCCCCTTGCCCTCAGAACAGCCTCAATTCATTGGGGCATGGACTCAACTAGGTGTATAAAGCGTTCCAGAAATGCTGGCCCATGTTGACTCCAATGCTTCCCACAGTTGTGTCAAGTTGGCTGGATGTCCTTTGGGTGGTGGACCATTATTGATATAAAACCCAGCAGTGTTGCAGTTTTTGGCACAAACCAGTATGCCTGGCACCTACTATGCCCTGTTCAAAGGCACTTAAATATTTAGCCTTGCCAATTCACCCGCTGAATGGCACACATACACAATCCATGTCTCAATTGTCTCCGTTTGAAAAAAGGATTTAAGCCTAATCTCCTCCCCTTCATCTAAACTGATTGAAGTGGATTTAACAGGTGACCTCAGCTTTCACCTGGATTCACCTCATCAGTCTGTCATGCAAAGAGCAGGTGTTCTTACTGTTTTGTATTCTCCATGTATATTGATTAGTAAAACATGCTAATGTCTTGAATACCATTGCATTGATTATATTGATGACATGGTAACATCCCAACACTTTATTTATTTATATATATATATATATATATATATATATATATATATATATATCTATATATATATATATATATAAAATATATATAATATATAATATATATATGGTTTAGAATTCACATACTTTTGAAATGTCGGCTCCTTTTTACTTGTTTGTCCTTGTGTTGAGTTTGATTCTCTTAACTCGACACAAGGACAAACTTTTTTGCTTATCTAGTGCTTTGTTTGCTGCTGCCAAACTTGGTTTTGAAAGGTGTGTGGGATCTGTTGAAGCGCTCTGCTGGTCAGGGGCACTAGTCAGTTCATCAGTGAAGTCTTTAGACACTCTAGAGAATGGCAATGCGCTATGCCTACTTCTTCTAGTCAGAGTTTGTTTTGTATCATTGTCCTCGGAGGATGGACATCCCTTTGTATCCTGGTGTGGATGCGCATGTTGATCCAACATGCTGTTTACACTGCTGGTTTCTCTTACACTGGGCACCCCATGTGTTCTCTTTTTGGCACTGGCCGACTCAGACCCTGTGGTTTCACTCTTGCCCCTCTTCCTCTTCCCAGGGCTAGGTTGAGGCTCCAGTTCAAAGGGGATCTGAACCTTGGACTCTAAGGGCAAGCTGGGTAAAAGGCAGCTTCGTTGTCTCCTAGGGTTGTTAGCTGGAGAGAAGAAATCCACAAATACCCCATCATCATCGTCTGCACAGGAGGAGGCACGGAAGCCATTTGAGACAGTGCAAGATCTTTCTAAAGCAGGAAGCGAGGATTTTCTACATTCGCTTACTTTTGATTTCGGTGTGGTAATCTTTAGGGACGTTCGATGAGGCACACTGGGTTTTTTGGGTAAAATTTTTGAAGAACGGCGACTAGAAATCTCCAGATTAGTAGTTGGCTTACTTTCCGGAAGGGACTGTGGTGTTCTGCTTTTCCTGACAGGTGGTGTGACTTTTGCCATATTACTTCTGCTGGATACAAAACTGTTAAACGTAAACACTGAGTGCACACTCTTGCTACCCTCCGGGCAGTCATCCAGACAGGGACACTCTAAGGAGATGTGCTTTTTGATGACATTACATTTAATTGAGGTCCTCTTAGGATTTGCGTCTTGTTTACTCTCTTTAGCCGGTGAAATGGGCAAAAGACTTTGAACCAATGCATTTTGTCTGGGCAAATCACTGCACGTTGACTTCCAAGGTTTCTGAAAGTCTTTCTTGTGCTGTGGTTCACAGGTGGCTTTGTGTTGCTCCTCTCCATCAGTTGTATTTGAGCAAGAATATGCATTAAAATCCTGATCAAATTCTTCTTCTGCAGGAGAAAGATATGCCATTATGAGAAGAAAATATACTGATAAACTTCTAGCATGTTAAAATGGACACCGTCAACGCATTTTATGTACTTACCCAGGTTTTTCAAGAAAGAGTGGGATGGTGTATTCCCAAGAGAAGGCTTAAACTCAGGTGATAACCTAGATTGTCCCACCTGTGAAGCTGAGAAAATGCATTAACTAGAGTCAGCAAATATTTCTTAACTCAAATCGTTTAACACCCCAGCCCATGTTTTGCAGATGCTACACATACTACACATAAAACCATTGGCCAGTCACAAAACATACCTGCGGGGGATAGATTTTCCCTAGCTTCTCTCATCTCCTTCAGCCTCTGTGCCATGAAGTCACACCGTTTCATAGAAGGACTGTAAACTATTCCTTTCTCTTCGTCGATAATGTAAGGGGACACATCTGCTACTACACAGAAATATATTTACATATGAAACCACAACCACACAAAAAAGCATATTTATTTATATTAAATAAATAATATATTCTGAATATAATGTATGACGTGAGGAGAGATTCCTTACTAAAAGGTGATTTTGGTACTAGGTCTTCGATCATCTTGTCCAGTTTTTTCTTCATGCGCCTGTCATTCTCAGGCGTCCTCTCAGGGGTGTCTCTTGGCTGCATACAACGATGCTGTATAAAAAAATAACATAAAAGATAACTCATTTGGTTAAGAACACTTCAATAGACCCTTTCAATAAAAATAATCCCCAATGCCTAATCATTTAAAGAAATTAGGTAAATATGCAGCAATGGATGAATTGCAGAAAGCTAAGTAGTTAATGACAGTGATTAACTATTGCCCACTGGTATATAATGTCTTCCTGATAGTGAAACCCAAGAGAAGTTATGCACTGTGAATCCTTAAACCTAACTGAGAATTAAATTTGCCTACCACCTTTTTCTTGAGTGCTGAATTAACGTCATCATTTAATGCCGGATACAGCTCCTCATCAACATGTACACCATCATCTTTACATCTGCATTAATAAAACAAACAATATGAGTGACAGGGTAACAGGGGCAGAAGGTAGCCTACGGTTAAGAGCGTTGGGCCCTGAGCTGACTGGCACTTAACACACATTTTTGTTTTCACTGTTGCTACTCCCTTATTTGTCTATAGTCACTGTACCCCTACCTACATGTACAAATTACCTCGACTAACCTGTACACCCGCACATTGACTCGGTACCACCTGTATATAGCCTCAATATTGTTATTTTATTGAGTGACTTTAAATGTCTTTATATTTGGTTAAAAAAATCTTAAAAGTGCATTGTTTAAGGTCTACACCTGCTGTATTCTGCACGTGAAAGATCAAATTTGATTTGCTAATGTAAGTCGCTCTGGATAAGCGTGTGCTAAATGACTAAAATATAAACACAACATGTAAAGCGTTGGTCCCATGTTTCATGAGCTTAAAATATCCCTGAAATTTTCCATACGCACAAAAAGCTTATTTCGCTAAAATGTTATGCACAAATTTGTTCCTGTGGGAACATCTGAGACCAACCACCCAGACAGCTGATGAATATTTATGTCATCAATAAAGCCCGTGTGTGGAAAAACTGATTGGCTGGGCCTGACTACCAAGTGGGTGGGCCCCTGCCCTCCCAGGCCCAGTAATGGTTGGGCCTCTGCACAGTCATGTGAAATCCATAGATTAGGGCCTAATTAGTTGATTTCAATTGATTGATTTCATTATATGAACTGTAATTCAGTAAAATCATTGAAATGGTCACGTTAATATTTTGTTCAGTATAAATAAGAGCTCACAGCTATTTTATTTGTCAGTCAGTGACACCTTGTGGTTGATGAAAGAATTGCAAAAACAACAAAATGGTTACCGACTTATCACGCAGACCAATAGATATTGACGACTCATCGTTGTCATTGCTATGATGTTGCACTTTAAGGCCGAAAAGCATTTACACTGTAGTCTTGTGTAGCTCAGTTGGTAAAGCATGGCACTTGCAACACCAGGGTAGTGGGTTCAATTCCCACTGGGGACCAGTATATAAATGTATGCACTCACTACTGCGAGTCGCTCTGAATAAGAGCGTCTGCTAAATTAGGAAAATGGAAATGAAGCTTGAGGCTTACCTGGCCACCCAGAGGACAGACACAAGTCTCACACCAGTCTTCTTGGCTTTATTCCAGGTTGCTTGATGGCCATTTTTAAAGACTATATGTGTGACTTGTTTATTGAAGGTTTTAGATACCTGGAATGATACAGGTAAATATCACAATGTGAAATGTGTACATAGTAATAACCTTCCAAACTGCTTAAAGGAAAATACCACTCAAAAACAATGTTGGTGTGTTTTAATACAGTCCCCAAAATGGTTTGCATGTCAGCAGTCACATTTTCAAGATATAGAACTTAAAAAATAAAATAAAAAGCTGTCACAGTATGATGCATTTTGCATAATACCAAAAGACAGCGGATTTGAGTGGATTTTTTCCTTTAATAATGGTAGTTTTAAGAACCCCACAGGGTGTCATTAAAAACAAACATCTGTGTAGTTAGCCAATAGCTCTCGAAAACCCTTCTCCGTACATAGGGTTTTCAGCAGTTACATTCACCCACAGTTGGCTCCATGTGAACTACAATTCCAACAGTGTTTTAACGTTTAGACACATCAATAATCACTTTCAAACGTTTTTTCCCCCCCTAAACATATGCCCCTTATCTTTCATAAGAGCGAGAATGAATCTTCCAAATAAAAAAGATACACTTACTGTAGCAGTTTGGCACAGATCCACAAGCTGTGTCCCCTTCAGTTGACAAACGTGCTCTCTAGTTACGCTTACATACAGGTGTGCTAGATAGCTAATTAGCACAGCTGGCCACCTATGTCTAAACATGAGCTGTAACATGGAAATATATGGCCATGTGGGAACACTAACCCTATAAGATGTAATTTAACCTTTTACCCTCTCCTCCTCGCCAATATGAAAGATATAAAAACGTACCGTAAGCAATGCGTTTTAACATTCAGAATAAGAGTCTGGGATCTTAACAGAACTCCCCCAACCAGAATACACTATAGTTAATAGGCGCTAATGTAGTTAGCATCTATGAAAGGGTTAGTTATCCATGTACAAAAGGGTAACTCACCACACCTCCCATATCCTGCAGCTGCTGGATGAACGGTTTCGAGTAATTCTCTGTTTTACTTGATGACCACACGTCAACGTAGGCAACAACATCTAGAGAAATGATCAAACACCACCCCCCCCATCCTTTATTCAAAGACAAATGAGAAAATACAAGAAAAAGCTGTAGCTAGTTAGGCAAGCTATCCAAACCATGATGTTAGTTTACACATTTACCTTTCAGAATAGAAGCAGATTTAGGTGTACTGTTTGTGGTCATTTTAGTCTCTTACTGAAGGATTTCCCTACAAAATTGGAGAAAGAAGTAACCAAGTTCAATTTGAGGAATCAAAGTGCAGGCAGTTTGCTAGTGCAATGGGGAAGCATATTTGATGACATGTTACAAAAAGTTAGAAATCCATTTGTGTATTTGTCACATGCGCCAAATACAACAGGTGTAGAATTTACAGTGAAATGTTTGCTTATGAGCCCTTCTCAATAATGCAAAGTTTAAAAATAAAATAGTAACACAAGTGGAATAAAATAAAATACAACAATGGAGCACCAACCAGTACCATATCAAAGTGCAGAAGTAAGAGGTAGATATTTACATGATGGCAGGGTAAAGTGACTAGGCAGCAGGATTGAAAATAATAAGAGTAAAATAAAGAACAGAGCACCAGCAGCAAATGATGCGTAAAAGTGTGTGCGTGCATGAATGTGTTTGTGTTGTATCGGTCTGCATGTGTATATGAAGCTTAAGTGAATGTGTGGGGGTTGTGTGGTAGTGTATGGGTACCATTAATAAGCTGCAATGTGTAACTTTTTGGGGGACATGACCAAATTCACATCGAGGTGGTATAGATCTGCCATTCTCATTTAAAATCTAAGAAGCAGTAGATCTGTTCTATGTGCATTATTTATATGCTTACCTTTAAGTTATTTTTTCTCCTTTTACTTTCGGTTTTGTACACCAACTTAAGACAGCTGAAAATAAAATATTTTTGGTTATGTAAAATGTATTGCACAGCTGTTTAGATGGCACATTGTCTACACTATATAACCAGTTGCTTGTTTTGTCACAAACTAAAAATAGGCGAACAAATAACGTTAGAATTCTAGCAACCAGGAAATGGCGGAGAGATTTCTGCATAGCGCATCTTTAACTGACTATTTAAGTCTGGCTTGGGTGTAGAAGCTGTCTCGGGGCCTGTTGGTCCGAGAGCCGATGCTCCGGTACCGTTTAACGGACGGTAACTACACCCACTTGCAAACTCGTAACCATCTAGTTTAGCTAGGCAGCTAACTAGAACTACAAAAGTGTATGCATACTACTAGAAGCAAATTCACAAAACATTGGGTCCGAAGACATCTAGCAAAGTAGCTAACTTGTGAATGCAAATCGTACACGCTTTAATTTCCCTGCAAACTGTGACCATGACTATTTGCCATTGAGTAAGGAGTGCTAACTTTAGCTAGCTAGAACATTTCGTCTGAATTAAGATCATTTCAAACAGTAGGTACTGTCATTTTGCTACTAATTGTATAAAGTGCGTAATCTGTTGACTAAACTAACTGTGTGGTTAAAAAAAATAACGATATATATACACATTTTTCGCTACTTACAGTCAGGAGCTGGACAAATCCTTTCCAAAATCTTGACTTTCCGCGCGTGTATTTTTTTAGGACAAGGCTTGCTGGGAAGTAGATGACGTGTAATCTGTCATTGGTTGGTGAAAGTGTTGCCTCGTTTGTAGTTTTCCTGGTAATTGGCCTATTTGAAAACGACCTCGCGGATGAAAATGACACTTTTTTTTTTTTTTTAAATATATTTTTAAATTAATTTCAAATCAATACATAAAGCACATGAGGGAACACAAGCATACATAGATTACAAACAATAGACAATCGAGCTAGGGGGTACAATATCACATTACAATTACACAAGGACCTTAAGGGAAATGCATATACTTACAATTCTAACAGCTTTTTTGTTAGTAGAGCATTTAACTGTCTTAAAATACAGTTCAATTTATTTTTGTAGGGTACGAAAATGTGGTTTTCTGTTTGTAAATTTACATTGGTGTATATGAAATTTGGTCAAAAGAATAATGAAATTAATTACATAAAAATGATTCCGCTTATTTCTATTGTATGTAAAGAATCCAAACAGTACATCTCTCCACAATAGTGTAAAATCTTCATAAATGTGTTCAATTATAAACCTACTGATGTCTTGCCACAGTTTTCTTACATGCATACAATGCCAAAAAAGATGCACAACTGTTTCTGGGTGGTCATTACAAAAGGAGCAATTGGAGTTTATGTTTTCCTTAAACTTCTTCACATAGTGGTTGGCAGGATAATATTTATGAATAATTTTAAAGGAAACTTTTTTCCAACAGATATTATCAATAAATCCATTCCAATAAGGCATGACATAAGATACAACATCCTGCTGAAACAAGGTTCGTATCGCTCTGTTGTTGAATGGACCAAAAGAGAAACAAATCTTTCCTACTGATGAGTCAACAGGGTCAACAGAAGGTAGGCTCTGAGGGTCAGGTCTTTCCTACTGCTGAGTCAACAGGGTCAATAGAAGGTAGGCTCTGAGGGTCAGGTCTTTCCTACTGATGAGTCAACAGGGTCAACAGAAGGTAGGCTCTGAGGGTCAGGTCTTGACAGGTTCCTGAATAACATAGCAACACCTGAGGGAATGGCATCTAAAACAATTGCAAAATCTTTAGGTGTTACAGGGACCTTGTAAAGTGATAAGAATTCTTTAAAACTGAGTAAAAGACCCTCTGCATTTACCAGTTGGCTCACCAATAGGATATTATTTCGGAAACAATATTCTAAAAACAGAGAGGTATTTTTATACAATATATCCCGATTATTCCATATATAATATCTGTGTGGAAAAAAATTGAAATTGAAAATGACACACAGACAGGATGCCGCGCGGTGAACCACCGCTTCACATTCATTTCAATGGAAGGACAGTTTGAGGGGCGGTGCGAAGGTGGTATAGGACGCGGTGAAAAATATAAACTTACCCAACTTTATGCAAATCACCAGTGGCGACGGCTGGGGGATGACCAATCATATCGAGTGGTTCCTATGACGAATATGACGCTATGCGACCCGAGGTTGGAGACTTTCTTCAGCAAAGATGGCTGACAAGAAAGCTAGGATGGAAGCACATGTAAGTGATTATAACGTCATAACGAATCACTCAAGAAATGTACAGTTGACAGGAATATGTTAGTTAATGTAGAGACAAACGATTATGCATATATTTCTTTATCATAAAGTTAATTTACGAAAATCGCGAT
Source organism: Oncorhynchus mykiss (assembly GCF_057628025.1). Lineage (NCBI taxonomy): Eukaryota > Metazoa > Chordata > Actinopteri > Salmoniformes > Salmonidae > Oncorhynchus > Oncorhynchus mykiss. Next base: position 39,056,450 of record NC_143041.1, read on the forward strand.
GTTGCCAGCTAGCTGACTAGCTAACATTAGCCAGCTAGCTGGCTAGCTTTATGGGTGTTGTGACATGAGTATGACATTGTAATTCTGATTGTTTAATGTTTTAGGGACTCCTGAAACAACCAGCAAACTAGGCTGTCGTCTTGTGAAACAGTGGCTTTAAAGAATCTAGCTAGCTAAAGCATTTACTGCAAATTGAATGTACAATTATGTAAGCTTGTCTTGCTGATATTTGCCATGCAATGCAGATAGGTTAAATAACGTGGCTAGCTAGCTATGTTCTTTCTTATTGTGCAGTGGAGAATAAAAATACCCGTGTGCCTATGGATGTATAGCTAGCTATGTAGCCGATCTGTGTATGGACCCAAACGTTTGGTATACATATTAGTTCAGAACCTAGCTTTGAACCTCAGCAATCATAGCCAGTTGTATCAACTTCAAAACAGTCTGAATGACATTAATGAAGCCTGCGGATTGAGTAGAATATAATATCACTTTTGTGTCAAGGATGCAAGTCGTATATACATGTAGTTATTACCATGCTTGAGATCCCCACATTGTAGCCTGTACATATCATGTACTCTACCTTGTCAAATAAAGGTGTAGTTCAGGTATGAATGTCTGAGATTATTTTTGTCATATCCAATACCAAGAGTATCACATTCCAGTCTTTGTACGATGCTGTGTCTGCATGTATGTATTACAATTGTACACTTCAACAGTGTTTACCAATCTTGGTCCTGGGAGATCAATGGTTACACACTGTAACTAATAGACTACAAACAGGATTTAACTAGTTAAAGGCTGATTTGTAATTCATATATAGAGAATTTAATATATAGAATTAAAAAAATAGAATTTTAAAAACCAGTACACTACACTTCCTATGCATCATGTACAGTTGAAGTCGGAAGTTTACGTACACTTAGGTTGGAGTCATTGAAACTCGTTTTTCAACCACTCCACAAATTTCTTGTCAACAAACTAGTTTTGGCAAGTCGGTTAGGACATCTACTTTGTGTATGACACAAGTAACTTTTCCAACAATTGTTTACAGACAGATTATTTCACTTATAATTCACTGTATCAGAATTCCAGTGGGTCAGATGTTTACATACACTAAGTTGACTGTGCCTTTAAACAGCTTGGATAATTTCAGAAAATGATGTCATGGCTTTAGAAGCTTCTGATAGGTTAATTGACATAATTTGAGTCAATTGGAGGTGTACCTGTGGATGTATTTCAAGGCCTACCTTCAAACTCACTGCCTCTTTGCTTGACATCATGGGAAAATCAAAATAAATCAGCCAAGACCTCAGGAAAAAAAATTGTAGACCTCCACAAGTCTGGTTCATCCTTGGGAGCAATTTCCAAATGCCTGAAGATACCACGTTCATCAGTGCAAACAATAGTACGCAAGTATAAACATCATGGGACCACACAGCCGTCATACTGCTCAGGAAGGAGACGCGTTCTGTCTCCTAGAGATGAAGGTACTTTGGTGCGAGAAGTGCAAATCATTCCCAGAACAACATCAAAAGACCTTGTGAAGATGCTGGAGGAAATAGATACAAATTATCTATATCCACAGTAAAACAAGTCCTATATCGACATAACCTGAAAGGCCGCTCCGCAAGGAAGAAGCCACTGCTCCAAAACCGCAATAAAAAGCCAGACTACGGTTTGCAACTGCACATGAGGACAAATATCATACTTTTTGGAGAAATGTCCTCTGGTCTGATGCAACAAAAATAGAACTGTTTGGCCATAATGACCATTGTTCTGTTTGGAGGAAAAAGGGGGAGGCTTGCAAGCCGAAGAACACCATCCCAACCGTGACGCACGGGGGAGGCAGCATCATGTTGTGGGGGTCCTTTGCTGCAGGAGGGATTGGTGCACTTCACAAAATAGATGGCATATTGAGGCAGGGAAATGATGTGGCTATATTGAAGCAACATCTCAAGACATCAGTCAGGAAGTTAAAATCTATTGTGCATTATAAAAACAGAGGAAGAAAGAGGAGGCTGGCGAGAGAGGTGTAAAATACAGAAGGGGAAAGAGGTAAGAACATAGGAGCAGGGAAGGCAGCATATGATTAATGAATCCTAGTGCAACCCAAATATTCTCTCAGTTCATCACAATTACAGAGGTCTAGTTGGCCCGAAGGTTATCTTAGAAGCGGGTGAGGTGGCGATGATGGCACTGGGGGTTGGCACATCAAAACATATCTGCAGATGAGAGACAGATAGCATGTTTAATCCTTTTATTTTTTATTCTAACATTGTTAGTCATCATAAGGAGGTGAAATGCAAAACTGACCTTGGATCATAAACTCTGGGACTACTGCATCTCTATCTGTATTTCAATGTAAAGCATCTCTTTATAATACTTCCGGTTGACCTGACCAGCCCACCTCTCACCTCTGATCATATTTTGGCCTCTATGTAACCAGTTCAAAAGCGGGAAGGGTTCACAGACACAGCTGATATAACCTAGAGGATTTAGGGAGAAGAGGAGAGGGGGATGAAGTGAAGGAGAGACTTATTGAGAAAATAAGGTAGTTAAAGAGACAGTGTTCAACAGGAATCTGTATGTGTGGCCTCACCTGATGTTCACACCATACTAAGTAGCTGCAGAGTACTTTATGCTGAAAAACATGAACGAACACACGAGGACAAACAATATAGCATAGTTATAGAAATAGTGAGGTGTCTTGCTATTCTCCATGGTTGGCCCTCTTGCCTATTCTTTGAAGGTGGAAGGAGCCACAGTTATACACCTGAGCCTGCTTACTGCACAACACAATCCATCAATCAGATTGTTATATGAGTGTGTGGGTTATAGGGTGTGTAATTGTTCTACATTTTTTCAATATGGGTGATTTAAAATAGCCTGTTTTTTTTTTTTTTTACCTAAACAGCCCCCTCATCTGAGAAGTAGAAATCAAAGGGAGAGAAATTGGGAATTTAATAACTGCAGTTGACATAGCTAAGTTAATGGAAGAATACTCTTATTGCAATGTGAATGGCTCTTTAAAGAGCCTTTGGTTGTGCATAGTGTAGTCTATGGTGTTGCCAGGGAACAGCACCCTCTTCGAAGAAGTAGGTGGTGAAGATCTCCCGCACACGGATTTCCTGTCTTGCTGCGTTGTTGGACCCCATCCTTGAAACATCCTGCAGAGCAGCAGACTACTCCTCTGGCACACAGCAGTGAGCTGCACATCCCCTCCTGCTCCTCGTGTCCATCCTCATGAAGTTATGCAGGACACAGGTAGCCTTCACACACCTGAATTCCTCCAGGAGGCAGTCCCAGATGGCCCTTGTCACCCAACCTTGCAGTGCCCTACAAGTTAACCGTAAGCAATCGTTATGAAGGAATTTCCAGTTACAAGGTATCTGTAGGAATATGGAAGACAATGCAATTAGACTTTTACATCACCCTGTCATTGTGGATTACTAAAGTATAATATCCCTGATAACAAATCATGATAACATTGGATTGATAGATGCATGGGCACACATGTGCATGTCTAGCATGTGACAATAACAGGATCATAACAAGGATAGCATCACAAATGAATACATAGATACCACTTGAAGCTTGACGATGAGTTGATCATTTGAAACAGCTCTGCAGCGCTAAGGAAAAAAACAAAATGTGCACCCCTTTGAGTTCCCAGGACCAGGACTGAGAACCACTGCTCTTCATTGGGACCTCTTCATATGTAGACATGCTTTAATAGCTCTCTTTATCGGAGCACAGAAAACATCACAGGAAACATACTTCATTATAGTCAAAGTACACCGCACGGGATATTATGTTACTATTATCTCCATCCTCACTTCTAGGGACAGGAACTACACAAAAGTACCTGCCCTATCCAGAATAGCTTACTCTCTTACTGACAGTTGGGGCTGCTGTCCTTTCACCCTACTCCATGGCTGTTAGCTAGCTACCTACAAATGCATTTAGAGTTTGTTTTTTTACAGTGATAAAAAACATCAAGATAGCTAGCTAATATGAAGTTAAGCAGATGGTGATTTTTCATTCACTTAGCTATCTGTACAGTATGTGAAGTTGGCTAGCTAGTTGGCAGCTCAGTACATCGTTTTTTTACATTTTCGAAATGTAAACTCAGCAAAAAAAAAGAAACCTTTTTCTGGATCCTGTCTTTCAAAGATAATTCGTAAAAATCAAAATAACTTCACAGATCTTCATTGTAAAGGGTTTAAACAATGTTTCCCATGCTTGTTCAATGAACCATAAACAATTAATGAACATGCAGCTGTGGAACGGTCGTTAAGACACACAGCTTACAGATGGCAGGCAATTAAGGTCACAGTTATGAAAACTTAGGACACTAATGAGGCCTTTCTACGGACTCTGAAAAACACCAAAAGAACGATGCCCAGGGTCCCTGCTCATCTGCGCGAACGTGCTTAAGCATGCTGCAAGGAAGCATTAGGACTTCAGATGTGGCCAGGGCAATAAATTACATGTCCGTACTGTGAGACACCTAAGACAGCGCTACAGGGAGAGAGGACGGACAGCTGATCGTCCTCGCAGTGGCAGACCATGTGTAACAACACCTGCACAGGATCGGTACACCTGAATGTCACACCTGCAGGATAGGTACAGGATGGCAACAACAACTGCCCGAGTTACACCAGGAATGCACAATCCCTCCATCAGTGCTCAGACTGTACGCAATAGGCTGAGAGAGGCTGTATTTAGGGCTTGTAGACCTGTTGTAAGGCGGGTCCTCACCAGACATCACCAGAACAACGTCGCCAATAGGCACAAACCCACCGCCGCTGGACCAGACAGGACTAGCAAAAAGTGCTCTTCGCTGACGAGTTGCGGTTTTGTCTCACCAGGGGTGATGGTCGGATTCACGTTTATCGTCAAAGCATTGATCGTTACACCGAGGCATTTACTCTGGAGCGGGATCGATTTGGAGGTGGAGTGTCCGTCATGGTCTGGGGCGGTGTGTCACAGCATAATCGGCCTGAGCTTGTTGTCATTGCAGGCAATCTCAAAGCTGTGCGTTACAGGGAAGACATCCTCCTCCCTAATGTGGTACCCTTTCTGCAGGCTCATCCTGACATGACCCTCCAGCATGACAATGCCACCAACAATACTGCTCGTTCTGTGCGTGATTTCCTGCAAGATGGGAATGTCAGTGTTCTGCCATGGCCAGCTAAGAGCCCGGATCTCAATCCCATTGAGCACGTCTGGGACCTGTTGGATCGGAGGGTGAGGGCTAGGGCCATTCCCCCCCAGAAATGTCTGGGAACTTGCAGGTGCCTTGGTGGAAGAGTGGGGTAACCTCTCACAGCAAGAACTGGCACATCTGGTGCAGTCCATGAGGAGGAGATGCACTGCAGTACTTAATGCAGCTGGTGGTCACACCAGATACTGACTGTTACTTTTGATTTTGACCACCCCTTTGGGTACGGGTTTGAAAAGAATGTGAATTAAGTTTGCTGAAAATAAACGCAGTTGACAGTGAGAGGATGTTTATTTTTTTGCTGAGTTTATTTACTTTACTTTCTCCCAGGCATGTGGACAGTTGGAAACAGGGCAGCAAAGTTTGTTTGTCACCAGAGCGTTTTAGAGGATATTCCTATTGAACTATGTACCCGTTTAATAACCAGAACTTCATACAAACTTGCTATGCTGAATTCTTGATGCACAATCGAACATGCTGCCATATGCTGCCAGCATACCCACACGCGACTCACAATGGGCGGCCTAAGCGGCACACTGCAATTTACTGCTATTTAGTGTACATTCACCGTGACTTAGCTTATAACTGTACTGCTCTCAACACACACTCACACACACCCTCCCACCAATCAATCACTGAGCAACAGCCAGCCTCACTACCTGACAGTCAGCAGCAGGTCACAGTGAAATATATTTGAAAGAAAAATGCCATGGTGGACGCCATTTCTCTTCAAAATATATAGAGGAGAGAGAGCAGGTTGTGACAATATATTTCACTGTGACCTGCTGCTTTCCAAACCTTTTTCCGTAACACATTAATGTGCTACAACTGATGCACATCAAGAAAGAGTGCAGACAAAGCACTGGGAAAAGACTTTGGGCGCACTAGAGCGCATTACACAAATCCGCTAGGAGGTGGTTTAAACTACATTCTAATGTTGACTGCTTAAAGAAAATGGTTGCCAAGTGCTTTATGCATGCTCAGTTCTTGAGTCTCAGGGGCTGCCCTAGTGGAAATTTGAAATGGAAGTGGAAGTTATGGAACCTAGCATGGTTCTTTCTATGGGGAAAAGTCCTCAATGAAGCTGACATTAGGCTAAATGTGGAGAATTATACGTTTGCCTCTGTTGGTCGTCAAGTAGCCTATTTAATGTCTATGCCACTGTAGGCTACTATTTGATACAATACATATGTTGAAATAACGATATCACTGGAGTCATTGCAAATCAATTTGTGCCACTTGTGTAGCCTATAGGAGCTGGAAAACCAATTGATTAAATAGCCTATAACTTCAGTTTATTGTTGTTGTAGCCTTGTGTTATTATGAACGCATTAGATTGACAGTGACATTAGTCCGATTAGGCTACAGGTAAAAACAAATTATAAAAAATAAACATGGGCTGTTGTTGACAAGCATATTCAGTTCATGTACATATTATTAATATTTTATTCAGTGATTGAAATTATGACCACATCCTCAGTACCCTATTCCAGCAGGCTCCTGGGAAACACAAGCACTTCTTATTGCGAAATCGCCTCGCTATTCATGTTGAATAAATTATTCTGTTCATTTGAACTAAGCGTGAGATGTAGGCCTATCAGGGGCTATAGGCTACCTGCCTTTATTTAACTATGGCAAAATGTAATTACAATCATAAACACAGATTTTAGTCTGTAGCCTATATCTATTGAAATGCAAAATCAATTTTGCATATGGGCCATTTATAACGGTTTGTAGTCTTGACATCTGGTACATAATAACAGGGGGCGGCAGGTAGCCTAGTGGTTAGAGTGATGGACTTGTAACCGAAAGGTTGCAAGATCGAATCCCTGAGCTGACAAGGTAATCTTTGTAGCTCTGCCCCTGAACAAGGCAGTTAACCCACTGTTCCTAGGCTGTCATTGAATATAAGAATTTGTTCTTAACTGACTTGCCTACTTAAATAAAGGTTAAAAAAAACAGCACAATTGCCTAACATTAGTATTTTTTAATGTACATCCAAGCATTTCTTGCTCAGAGATTTAGAGATCCTCTGTCCAACTTTCATCACTCAAACTCTCCTGTCAGATTTATCTATAGTTATGCACAAAGGAGATTCATTTACAATTATATACTGAGGGTCCCCAGTCCAGTCCGGGGCCCGCTACGAGGGTCCCCAGTGCGGGGACGGCGGCGAGGGTCCCTGCACCAGAGGCACCACCAAAGTGGGGGGAGCCAGAGGCGGAGGGGGGTCTACGTCCCGCACCAGAGCCGCCGCCGTAAAGAAAGCCCACCCGGACCCTCCCCTTTAGAGTCAGGTTTTGCGGCCGGAGTCCACACCTTACTGTCACGCCCTGGCCATAGAGAGGCTTTTATTCTCTATTTTGGTTAGGCCAGGGTGTGACTAGGGTGGGCATTCTAGTTTCTTTATTTCTATGTTTTCTATTTCTTTGTGTGGCAGTTGTTTTCTGTATAGTGTTAGTTACCTTACAGAACTGTTAGTTTCTTGCTTTGTTATTTTTGTTCTAGTGTTCAGATTTAAATAAATATCATGAACACGTATCACGCTGCACTCTGGTCCACTCCTTCATCAGACGAGTGTGAAACGAGAGCGTACTGGTCGCAATGGTGGGTAGTGTATGGGGCTTTGGTGACAAAACAGATGGCACTGTGATAGACTGCATCCAGTTTGTTGAGTAGAGTGTTGGAGGCTATTTTATAGTTGACATCACTGAAGTCGAGGATCGGTAGGATGGTCACTTTTACGAGGGTATGTTTGGCAGCGTGAGTGAAGGATGCTTTGTTGCGATATAGGAAGCCAATTATAGATTTAATTTTGGATTGGAGATGCTTAATGTGAGTCTGGAAGGAGAGTTTACAATCTTACCAGACAGCTAGGTATTTTTAGTGGTCCATATATTCTAAGTCAGAGCCGTCCAGAGTAGTGATGCTGGAGAGGCAAGCAGTTGCGGGCAGTGATCGGTTGAATAGCATGCATTTAGTTTTGATGCGGAAAACGCTTTTGACCTCGTTGAGTGGGACTACCTAACAGTGGCCCTTTATAGATTTGGTTTTGGCCCCAAATTCAATGCGTGGATAAAGATTCTTTATTTTTCTCGCATGGCTTCGGTACGGACTAATAACTTGTCCTCTGACTATTTTCCCTTGCACTACAGATCCAGACAGGGTTGTCCACTGTCCCCCTTGTTGTTTGCTTTGGCAATCTAGTCCCTCGCCATCGCACTACGCTCTAATGATGCCATTCAAGGTATAATCAGGACGGGCTTAGAGCAGAAAGTCTCGCTATATGCTGACGACCTCATTCTGTTTATCTCTAACTCTGATACTTCATTGCCACGTGCCTTATCTGTTCTTAAATAGTTTGGATCAGTCTCCGGGTACAAGTTGAATCTAGGCAAGAGTGAGCTTTTTCCTGTAAATAAGGCTGCTTTAAAGCGTTATTTTACAAGTTTTCAGTTTAGGATTGTCCGGGATCAATTCACCTACTTGGGAGTTACAAGGAAATATTCAAATTTGTTTCAGGAAAACATTGTTGCTCTAGCAGACAGTTTTTGGAATTTCTCTTTCTCCTATTGGAAGGATTAATGTCATTAAAATGAATGTGTTGCCCAAATGTTTATTTATTTCAATGTTTGTCCATTTTTATTTCAAAATCTTTTTTAAATTCACTGGATCAAACATTCATGTATTTTATTTGGGATGGCATGACTTGGTAGAAAACATTTACAGAAGCCTAAGGCATTAGTTCTACCAAATTTTCAGACATACTATTGGGCTGGAAATTTCAGAGCCCTTTTGTACTGGCTGCAGACTGATCCTACTGGCCCTAGACCACTCAGGGTCCAGATGGAGTCTGAATCGTGTAAACCTGCTGCACTTTCTGTGTTGTGCTCGTCTCTCCCAGTGTCCCTAGGCAAAAGGTGTGTCAACCCAATTGTAAAGCAGTCTCTTAAAATGTGGAATCAGTTCCGTTTATCCTTTAGCCTCCAAGGCTTTTCTCTATCAGGCCCAATCAATCAGAACATTTTATTTCCTCCATCTTTAAATGATGGGGCTTTTGGCATCTGGCACTCACTAGGCCGCTCCTCACGAGCCCAATTATTCTTTGTTGATACATTTGCCTCGTTTGCTCAGCTACAGGAAAAGTTCAACCTCCCCCAATCCCACTTTGTCAGAGCTAACACACCTGAATTTCCACATAGGCCTGCGAATACAGCTATAGAGAGCATATTTGAGCTGGACAAGCTTCCTAGGAGCGCAATTTCAGATGAATATGCTATCATTAAGGACTTACAGAACCCGTCTTTGGTATCTTTAAAGACTCGATGGGAAAAGGATTAAGGGTAGGAACTTGGGGAAGACACCTGGGAATCTGTGCTGCACAGGGTGCATTCGTCCTCTTTTAGCACTAGACACAGCCTCATTCAATTCAAGGTGGTTCACCGTATCCACTGGTCCGGGGCCAAACTTAGAATATTCTCTGATTTTGATCCTACCTGTGTCAGATGTAAAACAGAACCAGCCACACTGTATCATATGTTTTGGGACTGTCACAAACTGTCAGGTTTGTGGGAATTAATATTTAAATGTTTCTCTGATATATGACACTTATAGATCTGTCTCCCCTTACAGCCCTTTTTGGCGTACTGCCCATAGATACCTCCCTGTCAAGAATTTAGTTGGACACTGTTGCTTATACAACTCTTTTAGCTAGACGGCTAATACTACAGAACTGGAAGATGGCAGTTCCCCCATCTTATAAGGGTGTTGGAGGGGTGTGGGCGGACTGCTCCTGGAGAAGATAGGGTGTGTTATGTGATGTTTAGGCACGCACCGAACAGTGTGTTGGAAGCAGTGTTAGGGTTGTATAATAAGGTGTGGAGGACTGGGGTGATACCTGCTGGGTGGAAATGTGCGGTGGTGTTGCCGTTTGTAAAACCAGGGAAAGATCCTGCTAGGGCCTGGCAGTTATAGGCCTATCGCACTGACATCCAACATGAAAGTTGATGGAATAGATGTTCGTGAGTAGGATGATGTATTTCTTGGAAGTTAGGGATTTAATGAGCATAGCACAGAGTGGGTTCAGGAGAAGGTCTGCCATGAATGCCCTGGTGACAGTAAGTACAGAGACAGCCAAGGCCCTGACAATAAAATATGTGATGAGTGTTGTGTATTTTGACACTGAGAAAGCTTACAATACCATGTGGAGGGAAGAGTTGTTGATCAAGTTGAGTGCATTGGGCATTGGGGGACGTGTTTTTAACTGGATCATTGACTTCCTGTTCGATCGAGTCATACGGGTGAGGATGGGGTCAGAATTGTCAATGTGGTTTGAAGTGGAGAATGGTACTCCTCAGGGAAGTGTGGCTAGTCCGGTGTTGTTCACCCTGATGATAGATGACATATTTAAGGAGGTAGGACAGGGAGTGGGTGTGGCCTTGTATACTGATGATGTATGGAAGAGAGGTTGGAATGTGAAATATGTGATAAGGAAGATGCAAGAAGCTGTGGCAGTTGTGGAAGATTGGTCTCTAACATAGGGATTTGGGATGTCTGCTTCATGGTGTTTTCTAGGAGGAAGGTTAAAGATGTTAGACTGCAAATATACGGTCAGGATATAGGTAGGGTGGCTGAGTTTAAGTAGTTATGTATGTGGTTTGATGAGAGGCTTATGTGGAAGAGACATGTTGAGTATATTGAAATTAAGTGTAGGAAGGTGATGAACCTCATGAGGCGGTGGCAGGATATGATTGGGAGTCAGATAGACAAACACTGTTGATTATTGATCAGGTCATCCTTGGATTATGGGTGCTTTGTACATGGAAGCCAAAATGGTACTCCAGCACCTGGGTAGGATACAGTCAAGGGTCCTGAGATTGTGTGTGGGTGCCTTCAGGATGACACCTGCTTCAGGTGGATAGTGGGGAACTGCCACTGAGGATAAGGCGGGACAAAATTGCATTAGCGTACTGGGCAAGGTTGAAAAGGGAGTTCAGAAGAACATCCTGCGGTCACAGCAACTGAGGAATGTTGGGAGCAAGCAGTGGGTAAGCAGAGGGCGTACGGATGGACGATTGGGCAGAAAGTGGTAGAATATGGACTGGGCGAGAGAGATGGGGCCGACAAATTCATTGTGGAACGTTCCTCCGTGATTGTTTCCAAAACCAAGTGTAGGTATGGAAATGATTGAGGGCAGGAGAGAATGGGGTGATGACATGAGACTGGGTGTGGAGCGATACATAGATAATCGGTTTTATTCTTTTTTAAGGATATATAGAGATGGTTCAAATGATCCAGTGAGCTTTAGGGTGGGGGTAGGGGTGTATATCCCAGATTTCAATGTTAGAGTATGTTAGCGGTTAACTGATTATGTGTCAGTGTATGCGGCCGAGTTGATGGCCATGATTATAGGTGGAGGTGAGTTGAAACCACTCAGAGTGGTGATCTGCTCTGATTCGGCTGCAGTGTTGAGTAGCGTGAAGACGGGCATGTCTGATAGGGGAGACTTGTTTGTGGAGATGATGGTGCTGTTAATGGGATTAGAGAGGATGGGAGTGATGGTAAGCTTTGGCTGGGTTCCCGCCCATGTGGGTGTGGAGGATAATGAAAAGGCTGATGGGGTGGCTAAGAGTGCTGTGAGGAGAGAGGGGGTAGATATTCAGGTCTCGCTGGGCTGCAGGGAAGTCAAGTCCTTGATCTGGGCCAAAGGACTTGATCTTTGGCAATGGGAGTCGGATGCTAGTAGTAGGGGGAGGCAATTATATTGCGTGCACCGGTCCGTAAAGGAAGAGGTGAGGAGTATGGGATGTAGGAGAGATGAAGTTGTGTGCAGTAGACTACGATTTGAGAACAGGTCTCCCTATCATGCACGCACGCACACAGACAGAAATCAGTACCAAGGACAGCCACATGATATTTAGCAACATTGATTGAACTAAATAGTTATTTGGTATCTTTAAGTTTGTTTTCAGTGTACTACACTAAGCATAATGTAGGTTGTAATATGGCTTTTTTTACTGGCTTGGTTTGGCTTCCTCAGTGATTTTACCCACGCACCGCTATTGACTGTAATGCACTTTTGGTGAAATCTTCATCAGTTCCGACTGACCATATATTGAGTAGAACGTTCATTCTGGTTTCTGTCCTCAAGTGAACGTTCAAACCAATATTGTGACGAAACGTGTAACCTATGTATTTGTGGCCAAAGCATACATTGGAGAAAAGAACCCTTTAAAAAACCCACCACAGACTGTTTTCAAACATGCTTGCTAATTTCCTCATAGAGGATGATCTCATCCTTCTGAAGAGGATGAGCTGGTCAATCAGTGATCTACTCGCATGAATATTTTTAATGGCTGTTATACACTGACACCATTCTGTTGTTGGGTTACGTTCACACCAATCCAACATAGAAAAGCTGCTCTTTAGCAAACTTAATAAAACAAATTTGAAAGCTATTTTACTCATATTGTAACTAATTATAGGTTATATTTCATTGAAATCTGGAAAAACTGGACAGTTACTTTAAGGTAAATAATGTGCAAGGGACACAACCATCAGAGGTTGACTGGTGACCCAACAATCGTTGTAACATTTTAATTTCCATACAACAACAAAAAAGTTGCGCTAAGGGCCATAGAAAAAAGTTTCAGAAAAAGAGACAAATGCATTAACTCAGATTGGTTGATCATTTAGATGTGCAATTCAATCCCAGGTGCATGGCACTGAGAAGCTTTCCAACTCATTAGCAGGGGTAATGCTGAATTGATTTTTAACTACTCTGTTGGATTCATAGACCCTGACATAGATTGGAAAACAGCAAGACAGTACATACATACAAAAACTTAACTAGAACAGCTATAACATACAACTATTTTATTTTATACAGTTCTATGATTCTTTTTTTATTAATATATTTTGAATGCTTTTTCTAAGGCCCTTCAATATGACGGTTGACAAACCTAATGCTGTACTGCAACCTCTTGCCAGTAGAGGTCACTATGTCTCCAGTTTGCCTCAACTTTCTGCAGTTGAATGCTTTCTGTGTGTGTATTTTTATCCTCTGTGTTGATTCTATTTAGCAGTTAATTAAGGTGATACCATACATTGTAAGGGCACCGAAGACACATACTGTTTCTCATAAATATAGAATAAAAACGATAGCGTAACTGCTAAACAACATGAATTGTTCAAAGACTTTTAAGGTCTCCTTGATTTAGCTCTTGCACTTTAGGGACTATTCTATTAGTTCCAGAATACCAGGCAAATTAAATCAAAAGCACGTTAAGTATTTGAAAGTGTAACATACGTATTTGACCCACGTCTGGAGTCTTTTTTTGAGTAGAAATAATAATAATTTATTTAACTTGCATAGTACTTTTCATTACAGAAAATAATCTCAAAGCGCATAAAAAGCAAAACAAACAAATAACACATTTAAATTGAGATGGAAATTGAATGTCTCTATTTGGCTTGAGATGAAAAGCTCGGAGTTGAGGCAGTTTGGATTGGAAAGGCAGTGTAGCTTCAGTGGAGGGAGGGGGCATCAATGGTACAGCCAGGGAGAAACAAAGACGGTCTGATGAACAGGCCCGGAGCGTTTCATCAGTGCACCAAATTTGCTTCTCTGACGGTCCAGAGGACCCACTCCTCCGTAGGTATTGGTTTCTCCATTGTCGGACATGTAGCACCCACCTGGGTTATAAGTGCATGAACAGCAACTACACCTTGGCAGTCGTTAAGACCATACACCATCTGAAATACACTCTGGTATTGTGCTTAGGCCAACATCTACCTGTTCCCTGGAGAGAGGAATGACATTATTTAAGTAAACCTCTAAAATTGGCAGTGTATAAAAGAGAGGGTTGGCTCCTGTTTGGCTGGATGTGCTACCACCACAAGCGTGCTGTGCCCTGCTCATGCACAATTCACCTTGACATGGTGAAAACACAACCCATTTTTAAATCAAATAGTAGGTATGATGTAAATATTTTGAGCCATTTGAGAATTAAATCTAATTGACATACCCCATAGAGTGTGTGGTAAAGATTTGCCACATGTCAGGCTTGCAATCTGCAAGGGGAAATTTATTTTCAGCACCCGTCTGTCTGTTGGTCTGTCTGTCTCCAAAAATAGTTATCTACCTTTATAAACAGCCTGGTCTCATATACTAGATGTAACATAGTAAACGTAAATCCGGGACACTGAAATTAGCATTATATAGTATGTTTAGCATGGTTACATAAGACAGATGGTTACCTTGATGGGTGGGCGACTACTACTTCAACTACTTACTATATTTTAGCTACTTGGCAACTACTTAGCATGTTAGCTAACCCTTCCCCTAACTCCAACCTTAACCCTTTTAGTTAACTCTTCCCCTAACCCTAACTCCAAAACTTAACCTTAACCCCCTAGCCCAGCTAACATTAGCTACCTAGCTAAAATTTGTAACATATCATACGTTTAGTAAATTCCTAACATATTGTACATTTGACAAATGTGTAACATAAACTCAGCAAAAAAATAAATGTCCTCTCACTGTCAACTTATTTTTAGCAAACTTAACATGAACATAACAAGATTCAACAACTGAGACATAAACTGAACAAGTTTCACAGACATGTGGCTAACAGAAAAGGAATAATGTGTCCCTGAACAAAGGGGGGGTCAAAATCAAAAGTAACAGTCAGTATCTTGTGTGGCCACCAGCTGCACTAAGTACTGCAGTGCAGTACTTACCCCACTCTTCCATCAAGGCACCTGCAAGTTCCCGGACATTTCTGGGGGGAGTTACCCTAGCCCTCACCCTCCGATCCAACAGGTCCCAGATGTGCTCAATGGGAGATTGCCTGCAATGACAACAAGCTTAGTCCGATGATGCTGTGATACACCGCCCCAGACCATGACGGACCCTCCAAATCGATCCCGCTCCAAAGTACAGGCCTCGGTGTAACGCTCATTCCTTCGACGATAAACACGAATCCAACTCGTCAGTGTAGGACACTTTTTGCCAGTCCTGTCTGGTCCAGCGACGGTGGGTTTATGCCCATAGGCGACTTTGTTGTCAGTGATGTCTTGTGAAGCCCTCAGTCCAGCCTCTCTGTCTATTGTGGACAGCCTGAGCACTGATGGAGGGATTGTGCGTTCCTGGTGTAACTCGGGCAGTAGTTGTTGCCAACCTGTACCTGTCCCGCAGGTGTGATGTTCAGATGTACCGATCCTGTGCAGGTGTTGCTACAAGTGGTCTGTCAGTGTGAGGACGATCAGCATTCGTCCTGTCTCACTGTAGAGCTGTCTCAGGCGTCTCACAGTACGGACATTGCAATTTATTGCCCTGGCCACATCTGCAGTCCTCATGCCTCCTTGCAGCATGAGCAGGGACCCTGGGCATCTTTCTTTTTAGTGTTTCTCAGTCAGTAGAAAGGCCTCTTTAGTGTCCTAAGGTTTCATAACTGTGACCTTAATTGCCTGCCGTCTGTAAGCTGTTTGTGTCTTAACGACCGTTCAACAAGAGCATGTTCATTAATTGTTTATGGTTCATTGAACAAGCATGGGAAACAGTGTTTAAACCCTATACAATGAAGATCTGTGAAGTTATTTAGGTTTTTACGAATTATCTTTGAAAGACAGCTCCTGAAAAAGGGACGTTTCTTTTTTTGCTGAGTTTATAATATGAATTGTAATTCGCAACATATCATCCGAAATGGGTGATGGACATCCACAAATGAATACATACCGTATGAAAAGTAAAATAACATACTAAATGAAGTGTCTCTGATTTACTTACAGAATAATACGAAATGCTCTGAGACCAGGTTGTTATAAACAATGTATCACATAGCAGATCTCACCTATTGCCAGGGAAGACGGAGCAGTTTAATAACTGAACACAGATATCCAGGCTCACAGTTACATGTATCGAGAAATCAAGCATTGTTTTCCACGTCGTTGTCCATCATCAAACATCATCAAAATACTGGAACATGTTACTGTAAGAGAGTGACCTGTGATTATTTTGTATTGAGGTTGCAATACTTTGATTTTTAGCACCTTTGATTAAGCTCCGAAGCTAGAATTCTCAAAAGAGATGGCAGCTGCTTTCCGGTCCATGTCAGTGTGTATTGGCATCTACCTTTATTCCAATTAATTCTAGGGAGAGGTGGAGCTCCACTACCAGAGAGTAGATGCAATGGGCTCAGCTGCTCTGAGACAGCTTGACACTGTGATACTTAGGTTGTACTCTTGTGTCTCAGTCGGTAGAGCATGGCACTTGCCATGCCAGTGTTGTGGGTTTGATTCCCACGGGCAACAATATGAAAAAGTACAACAAACGTGAGCATTTGATATTGTGAGTCTCCCTGGATAAGAGCTCCTGCTGTAAAATGTAAAATGTGGATGGCACCAGGGCTAACAAAAAAGGAGGAACGTGACCACCTCTTTTTTCCAGTCCACCACATCGTTGGCAAAGCAGACGTAGAGAGGGGGAAAACCCAGCAGACCTGATTGAACAGTGAACTAAGCAACAAGAGAAAGCTCTTGCCATCTGCCAAAAGCTCTCCTGCACAGCTGTACTCCCACCAGCATCAGACACATTTTGAACAAGTGGATTCCAAAGTGGGTATCACTCATGCTTATCCAAAAATGGTATCATTCATGCTTATCCGAAGAGGGTATCATTCATGCTTATCCAAAGAGGGTATCATTCATGCTTCTCTAAAGAGGGTCTCATTCATGCTTCTCCAAAGAGGCACTGGGAGAATGGGAGCAAAAGGAGAACAGATCTGAAATGGAACCTTGGACAAAATTCTGTGTGTGTCCCAGAGCTGTCTGGCAAGCGGAAACATGGTTCAGCTGGTAAACCATAGCTTGACCTAGCTGGTGGAACTTGGAAGTAGCCTAATGATTGAGCTGGTAGACCAGTTTGGTCAAGCTAGTGGAAATATGCTTGAGCTGACCAGCTTGGTCAAGATGGTAATATAATTGTTTGAGCTGATATTGACATTGGCATTGATGTTCATTTTTTTTTTTTAAAGGAAACTCAGCTGTCTGTGACCAGGCGAAAAAACCTTTCCAAGCCAAACCATATCAGAACCGCTAACCGCTACACACAGCCTACATCGTTGTCATTAGTAAACCCACTACAATCATGCAGTACAGTGAGCAAGCTTACCTTGACTTGGAAGAGTTCGAAGAGCCATAGCCAGCTAGCTAACATAACATGTTTGACCCGGGTGTTTAAATAGACTAAACTAGCTAACTAAGTAGGTTAACGTTTTTTAAAAACAACTTCGTTTTGAAGAAATATATTTGTTCAAAACTGTTCAACTATTGTTTTTCTCTCTCTTTGAGTCAATGTTAAGCACTGCAGTGATGGCTAGCTGTAGCTTATGCTTTCAGTACTAGATTCATTCTCTGATCCTTTGATTGGTTGGACAAAATCTCAGTTCATGCTGCAAGAGCTCCAATAGGTTGGAGGACGTCCTCCGGAAGTTGTCATAATTACTGTGTAAGTCTATGGAAGGTGGTGAAAACCATGAGCCTCCTAGGTTTTGTATTGTAGTCAATGTACCCAGAGGAGGATGGAAAGTAGCTGTCCTCCGGCTACACCATGGTGCTACCCTACAGAGTTGTGTTGAGGCTACTATAGACCTTCATTGCAAAACAGTGTGTTTTAATCAATTATTTTGTGACTATATTTATTATAGTTTATCTAAAAAAATGTACTTTTTTAATGTTTTACTATTTTCATGAAATTCCCCGAGGAGGATGTTCCTCTCCTTCCTCCTCTGAGAAGCCTCCACTGATGTGTTGCTAGTTAGCTAGCTTTATGAGGTTTATAGTGATGTTGCTCTGGATTTCTCTTGCCAACCTGTGATAAAGGTATATGTTGGAAGTGGGATGATGTGACAGCGTAATAATGGCGCTGTTAAGATCAGTGATTAGTCTCCTGAGTATACACCTTAGTTCGAGGTGTACATACCTACAGTTGAAGTTAGAAGTTTACATACACTTAGGTTGGAGTCATTAAAACTCGTTTTTCAACCACCCCACAAATTTCTTGTTAACAAACTATAGTTTTGGCAGTGGTGGGCCGTCAGGGCCAGCAAGGCCTTCTCTGCTGAACTAAACATCATCAAAATATAATTTAAAAATGTATATATTTTCCCACAAATATGCATTCAATTATTCCCCAGAGTAAGAGTTATACTCTTCATTTCATAGCTTTCCTCTTGGTTGCACTGCTTCCAGCCCCAGGTTGAGATTTGGAGGGCTGGTCTTTATGTTAGATCTTTTATCCAATCATATTCAGCCATCATGAGTTGCCAGGGGTCTAAAATCTGCCCTCAGGCCTTCAGAATCAACAGTGCGGGCGCTTGAAGTGAATGGAAAGGAAAATTTAGTGTCAACCAATCAGCTTTAGAGTTGGCTATTGTACGCCTGCTGGCTGGCTCCAGTGTTACACAGGAGCCAGCTAGCAGGCGTAGTGCGTGCACGTCTTTTGATTGGATTACCAATATTGAGAGGCAGGTCCTATGGCAGGTCTATGCAGAACCTCAGAACTAGGACTGAATTTGATAAACAAATTAATTTGCATACTACTAAGCTGTTTTTTCAACCCACAATGGCGGAAGGAAGAGAAGATATCGATTTGGTCGAGGATATAATTTAACGCCATTCTCAAGACAAACTTTTCAAGAAAAGTTAGACATTGTAAGGAGAGGTCGCCCGACGCCGACGCTACAAAGCCTGTCACAGGTGGGAAAGGGGTTCGTTTCGCCACTTTCAAAGTTCCAACTACGAGCTCTTTGTGCATCACAAGTCAGTTTTCCAACCATTGTTCAGACTGATTATTTCACTTATAATTCACTGTGTTACAATTTCAGTGGGTCAGAAGTTTACATACACTAAGTTGACTGTGCCTTTAAACAGCTTGGAAAATTCCAGAAAATTACGTCATGGCTTTAGAAGCTTCTGATTGGCAAATTGACATCATTTCAGTAAATTGGAGGTGTACCTGTGGTTGTATTTCAAGGCCTACCTTCAAACTCAGTGCCTATTTGCTTGACATCATGGGAAAATCAAAAGAAATCAGCCAAGACGTCAGAAAAAAATTGTAGACCTCCACAAGTCTGGTTCATCCTTGGGAGCAATTTCCAAAAGCCTGAAGGTACCACGTTCATCTGTACAAACAATAGTACGCAAGTATAAACACCATGGGGCCACGCAGCCGTCATACCGTTCAGGAAGGAGATGCGTTCTGTCTCCTAGAGATGAACGTACTTTGGTGTGAAAAGTGCAAATCAAATGTTATTTGTCACATACACATGGTTAGCAGATGTTAATTCGAGTGTAGCGAAATGCTTGTGCTTCTAGTTCCGACAATGCAGTAATGGCCAACAAGTAATCTAACCTAACAATTTCACAACAACTACCTTATACACACAAGTGTAAAGGGATAAAGAATATGTACATGAAAATATATGAATTAGTGATGGTACAGAACGGCATAGGCAAGATGCAGTAGATGGTATTGAGTACAGTATATACATATGAGATGAGTAATGTAGGGTATGTAAACATTATATGAAGTGGCATTGTTTAAAGTGGCTAGTGAAACATTTTTTACATCAATTTTTCCATTATTAAAGTGGCTGGAGTTGAGTCAGTATGTTGGCAGCAGCCACTCAATGTTAGTGGTGGCTGTTTAAAACCTCTTGAATCTAGGGGGCACTATTTTTATTTTTGGAAAAATAACGTTCCCAAAGTAAACAGCCCATTTCTCAGGACCAGATGCTAGAATATGCATATAATTGACAGATTAGGATAGCAAACACTCTAAAGTTTCCAAAACTGTCAAAATATTGTCTGTGAGTATAACAGAACTGATATTGCAGGCGAAACCCTGAAGAAAATCCAATCAGGAAGTGCCTCTTATTTTGAAACCCTTCTGTTCCTATGCATGCCTATCCTTCATTTAAAGGGATATCAACCAGATTTATTTTTCTCTGGCTTCCCTAAGGTGTCAACAGTCGTTAGACATAGTTTCAGGCTTTTATTTAAAAAAATGAGCGTGAAATATCAGATTGCGTAAGTGGATAGGTGGAGGCTCTCAGAGTGAGTTTTTGCGCTACAGAGTAAATCCGCCATTGTTCCTCCCGCTGTTATTGAAAAACCTACACACTCGGTTGATATATTCTCGAATATAGATTTTAAAAACTACCTGAGGAATGATTATAAAAAACGTTTGACATGTTTCTGTGGACATTATGAAGACTATTGCGTTATGAAGACTAGACTCTGCGTTGTCGTGACCGCTCTTTCCTGTGGATTTCTGAACATAACGCCACAAACAAACGTCAGTATTTTGGGTATAAAAATAATCTTTATGGAACAAAAGGAACATTTGTTTTGTAACTGGGAGTCTCGTGAGGGAAAACATCCGAAGATCATCAAAGGTAAATGGTTAATTTGATTGCTTTTCTGATTTTCGTGACCAAGCTTCCTGATGCTAAGTGTACATAATGCTATGCTAGGCTATCGATAAACTTACCCAAACTCTTGGATTGCTTTCACTGTAAAGCACAATTTTAACATCTGAGAAGACATGTGGATTAACAAAAGGCTAAGCTGTGTTGTGCAATATTGCACTTGTGATTTCATGAATATGAACATTTTTTTGTAATATTATTTAACTGTTGCGCTATGCTATTCAGCGGTTGCTGACAAATGATCCCGCGACAGGGATGGGTAGCGTCAAGCAGTTGACAGTCTGATGGCCTTGAGATAGAAGCTATTTTTCAGTCTCCCAGTCCCTGCTTTGATGCACCTGTACTGACCTCGCCTTCTGGATGATAGCGGGGTGAACAGGCAGTGGCTCGGGTGGTTGTTGTCCTTGATGATCTGTATGGCCTTCCTGTGACATCGGGTGGTGTAGGTGTCCTGGAGGGTAGGTAGTTTGCCCCCAGTGATGCGTTGTGCAGACCTCACTACCCTCTGGAGAGCCTTACAGTTGTGGGCGGAGCAGTTGCCGTACCAGGCGGTGATACAGCCCGACAGGATGCTCTCATTTGTGCATCTGTAAAAGTGCTTTTGGTGACCGAATTTCTTCAGCCTCCTGAGGTTGAAGAGGCTCTGCTGCGCCTTCTTCACCACGCTGTCTGGGTGGGTGGACCAATTCAGTTTGTCCGTGATGTGTACGCTGAGGATCTTAACTTACTACCCTGTCCACTACTGTCCCGTCGATGTGGATAGGGGGGTGCTCCCTCTGCTGTTTTCTGAAGTCCACGATCATCTCCTTTGTTTTGTTGACGTTGAGTGTAAGGTTATTTTCCTGACACCACACTCCGAGGGCCCTCACCTCCTCCCTGTAGGCCGTCTCGTTGTTGTTGGTAATCAAGCCTACCACTGTAGTGTCATCTGCAAACTTGATGATTGAGTTGGAGGCGTGCATGGCCACGCAGTTGTGGGTGAACAGGGAGTACAGGAGAGGGCTCAGAACGCACCCTTGTGGGGCCCCAGTGTTGATGATCAGCGGGGTGGAGATGTTGTTACCTACCCTCACCACATGGGGGCGGCCCGTCAGGAAGTCCAGTACCCAGTTGCACAGGGCGGGGTCGAGACCCAGGGTCTCGAGCTTGAAGACGAGTTTGAAGGGTACTATGGTGTTAAATTCTGAGCTGTAGTCGATGAACAGCATTCTCACATAGGTATTCCTCTTGTCCAGATGGGTTAGGGCAGTGTGCAGTGTGGTTGCGATTGCGTCGCCTGTGGACCTATTGGGGCGGTAAGCAAATTAGAGTGGGTCTAGGGTGTCAGGTAGGGTGGAGGTGATATGGTCCTTGACTAGTCTTTCAAAGCACTTCATGATGACGGAAGGTAGTCGTTTAGCTCAGTTACCTTAGCTTTCTTGGGAACAGGAACAATGGTGGCCCTCTTGAAGCATGTGGGAACAGCAGATTGGATAAGTAAGGATTGATTGAATATGTCCGTAAACACACCAGCCAGCTGGTCTGCGCATGCTCTGAGGACACGGCTGGGGAAGCCGTCTGGGCCTGCAGCCTTGCGAGGGTTAACGCGTTTAAATGTTTTACTCACGTCGGCTGCAGTGAAGGAGAGTCCGCAGGTTTTGGTAGCGGGCCGTGTCCGTGGCACTGTATTGTCCTCAAAGCGAGCAAAGAAGTTGTTTAGTCTGTCTGGGAGCAAGACATCCTGGTCCGTGACGGGGCAGGTTTTCTTCTTGGAATCTGTGATTGACTGTAAACCCTGCCACATACCTCTTGTGTCTGAGCCGTTGAATTGCGACTCTACTTTGTCTCTATACTTACGCTTAGCTTGTTTGATTGCCTTGCGGAGGGAATAGCTACACTGTTTGTATTCGGTCAATCCCAGAACAACAGCAAAGAACCTTGTGAAGATGCTGGAGGAAACAGGTACAAAAGTATCTATATCCACAGTAAAATGAGTCCTATATCGACATAACCTGAAAGGCCGCTCACGGAAGGAAGAAGAAGGAAGAAGAAGCCACTGCTCCAAAACCACCATAAAAAAGCCAGACTACGGTTTGCAACTGCACATGGGGACAAAGATCATACTTTTTGGAGAAATATCCTCTGGTCTGATGAAACAAAAATAGAACAAAAATGACCATTGTTATGTTTTTAGGAAAAAGGGGGAGGCTAGCAAGCCGAAGAACGCCATCCCAACCGTGAAGCACGGGTGGCAGCATTGTATTGTGGGGGTGCTTTGCTGCTGGAGGGACTGGTGCACTTCACAAAATAGATGGCATCATGAGGTAGGAAAATTATGTGGATATATTGAAGCATTATCTCAAGACATCAGTCAGGAAGTTAAAGCTTGGTCGCAAATGGGTCTTCCAAATGGACAATGACCCCAAGCATACTTCCAAAGTGATGGCTAAATGGCTTTAGGACAACAAAGTCAAGGTATTGGAGTGGCCATCACAAAGCCCTGACCTCAATCCTATGAAGATTTGTGGGCAGAACTGAAAAAGTGTGTGCGAGCAAGGAGGCCTACAAACCTGACTCAGTTACACCAGCTCTGTCAGCAGCAATGGGCCAAAATTCACCCAACTTATTGTGAGAAGCTTGTGGAAGGCTACCCGAAACGTTTGACAATTTAAACAATTTAAAGGCAATGCTGCCAAATACTAATTGAGTGTATGTACACTTCTGGCCCACTGGGAATGTGATGAAAGAAATAGAAGCTGAAATATATAATTCTCTCTACTATTATTCTGACATTTCACATTCTTAAACTAACGTGGTGATCCTAACTGACCTAAGACAGGGATTTTTTACTAGGATTAAATGTCAGGAATTGTGAAATACTGAGTTTAAATGTATTTGTCTTAGGCGTATGTGAACCTCCGACTTCAACTGTAACTCTGCAATGTTGGGTTGTATTGGAGATAGTCTCAGTCTTAAATAATTTACCACACACAGTCTGTGCCTGTATTTAGTTTTCATGCTAGTGAGGGCAGAGAATCCACTCTCACATAGGTACGTGGTTGCAAAGGGCATCAGTGTCTTAACAGCGCGATTTGCCAAGGCAAGAAACTCTGAGCGCAGCCCTGTCCAGAAATCTGGCATTGACTTCTGATTAAATAACATTTTCACAGAACCGCTTGTTTCATTTTCGATGAGGCTCTCTTGTTCAGGTATCGGTAAGTGGACTGGAGGCAGGGCCTGAAAGGGATAAGGAATCCAGTTGTTCGGGAAAGTCCATGCGTAATTGCTCACCAAGCTCACAAGGGTGCTTCGCTATATCACATTTGACATTGTCTGTAAGCTTGTGTTCATTTACACACAAATAAATCATACAGAAAGGAGCTCCAACTTCTTCATCATAGCCTCAATTTTGTCCTGCACATTGAATACAGTTGCGGAGAGTCCCTGTAATCCTAGATTCAGATCATTCAGGTGAGAAAAACATCACCCAGATAGGCCAGTTGTGTGAGAAACTCGTCATCATGCAAGCTGTCAGACAAGTGAAAATGATGGTCAGTAAAGATAACTTTAAGCTTGTCTCTCGATTCAAAAAATGTGTCAATACCTTGCCCCTTGATAACCAGCGCTCGTCTGTACGTTGTAAAAGCGTTACATGGTCGCTGCCCATATCATTGCATAATGCAGAAAATACACACAAGTTCAGGGCCTTGCTTTAACAAAGTTAACCATTTTCACTGTAGTGTCAACAATGTCTTTCAATCCGCCAGGCATTCCCTTGGCAGCAAGAACCTCTCGGTGGATTCTGCAGTGTACCCAAGAGCCTCTCGGTGGATTCTGCAGTGTACCCAAGAGCCTCTAGGTGGATTCTGCAGTGTACCCAAGTGGCGTTGGGAGAAATTGCTTGCAAGCGCGTTACCACTCCACTATGTCTCCCTGTCATGGCTTTTGCACCATCACTACAGACACCAACACATCTTAACCACCAAAGTCCATTTGATGTCACAAAGCTGTCCAGTACTTAAAAAATATCCTCTCATGTTGTCCTGGTTTCCAGTGGTTTGCAGAAGAGGATGTCTTCCTTAATTGACCTCCCATAAATGTAACGAACATATACCAGGAGCTGTGCCAGGCCCGCCACTTCTGTTGATGCTTCCAGCTGTATTGTATATAATTCACTGGCTTGCATGCGAAGTAGTAATTGTTTCAAAACATCTCCTGTCATGTCACTGTTGCATCGTGAAACAGTGTTGTTTGAGGAAGGCATTGTCTTTTTGGACTTTTCCCCCAGCATTATCCCAGCCTTAATGGCGGCAGCAGGAAGAATGAAGTTCTCCACGATAGTAAGGGGCTTGCCTGTCCTTGCCACCCAGTAGCTCACCATATAAGAGGCTTCTAGCCCCTTCTTATTAATGGTATCTTTTGCTTTTATACATGTCTTACTAGTCGAAAGTTGTTGTTTTTCTCACTCAAAAAACTCCTGTGGCTTATTTTTCAAATTGTCTTTTTTTTTATGTCTGTGCAAGAGTGAAGATTTCCCGTGAGAGGGTAATGGTTAATGTGATTTGATATTAATTATTTGACTATGCTACCTTTATTTGACATTGTGTTGTTATTTCGCTGAATACTAGATGGTTTAATTTTAATTTTGGCAGTGAAACAAGGCTTCTCAGGTGAGAAAAAAAACTCACCCAAATGTATAGCCCCGTTGGAAAATATAAATGTACTGTTTGAAAATGTGAAGAATGTCAATCACATTTTTATTTGGCGTACCCTTTGAAGGCATTGCGCGTACCCCAGTTTGGGAATACCTGTTCTAGAGGAATTGGGTCACGGGGTCCAGGGCTCAACCTGTGGTGTGCTTTGCTCTCCAGAGCCGCTAAAAGGGGTGATCAGTGGGGTAGCATTGAGTGTAGAGGTGGATCAAATGAAAATGAATATTCCCAGTGTTTGTGACGCCTGCCGTTTGGTGAGACATGGACCCGGTGGCAATAGCGAGACCGAGACTGTTTGTCTTGTTGAGCACCGACACATAGTTTCTACCTGATAAGGTCAGATGAGGTTTTATTTGCTATTCTGTAAAGGCCTATGTTCAGGACCCACTTCAATGCATTAGTTTCCAAGAATTAAGATATATTGCAGCAGTGTGTAGAAGGGAGATCCCACAATGTGAGAAATGTGCTGGAGGTAGTGCAGGAGGTAGTGGCGTACTGTGAGGTTCTTCTAGGCCTTCAGAGAAGTTTTAAGGATTTATATATTTTAAAATATATTTTTAAAATTAAATGTCATTTTAATTTCTATTTCATCTTTACAATAATTTTAATGATCTTCTGATTTCATCTTTTCAGTTTGTGTTGGGAAAGATAAGGTTTAATACTGAAGAGACAAAAATATCCAATCAGGATTTTCTTTGGTGGTCTCTGGGTAGAAAGATCTAGCTAGCTCAGCCACCCATTGGCTAGGCCTTCAGAAGCTGGACATAAGGCCTCCGCCATTCAACTCTATTAGAGCAGAATTTTGGAGTGACAGTGGAATTAACCAATCACATTTTGACTTACAATAGACCCAGTTGGTATTTGATAGAATGTCATGGCCCTGCCCACCTGTGGGAAAATAACCTGTGGTTACATAGGTTACTTTATTGGCTCACACCACAATTTTCTTGTGGTCTGCTTGTTTTAGTCAATTACAAAACAACATTTAAGAAAAGTACAACATGTCTAAAGATTACTTTTCAACATTGCCTGCTCCCGAGTGTTCTCACAACTTAGAAAAATGTGATTTGATTTGACATCCCGAGTTGGGTAAAGCCGCATGGTACTCCTGTTACTCCCATGTAATTAGCCTAACTTTGGCGGCATCCTAAGCAAGCTAACTTTTTTGTAGTTTCAATTAACATTTTCAGCAACCTCACATTATTATTAACATACTTGGCTGTCACAACAACAAATGATTTGTATGAGTCTTATTCTGCCAGTCTAATTTGTTACCTGACCTGCTAACACTGACAGTAAAGTGAGTAAAGCTATCACATTATACTTACATCACTATTTGTTTACCCCTTTTTCACTGGTTAGCTGGCTGACTAACGAGAGAAGTTCATTTCAATCTAATTCGATATTTTTAGATGTGTCGCGTAACTCCTTTGAGTCTTTGCCTGCCCTTGAACGGTTTAGGTATTTAGAAAAGTTGATTTCTTGTTGGCTTGCCTATATGTCCTTTCAACTTGCCCGGAGACCAGCTGTGGAGCCAACCCTACCAAATGGCCCAAAGTAGCCTATGGCGATATCTACACCTACTTGGTGGAATATCCAGGTTTGTATAAAAATCCAATTTGCGGAAGAATATTATAGCAGTTATTTGGACAAATAAAGCTCACTAGTCCTTCACTACAAGCTAACTAGCAAACTTTATGCAATACACATAGCTAGTTAAAAACAAACAAGTGTTCGCAACTTACCGGTAATTAAGTTCTTCAATCACACATAATTGTATTGAGTAACCAGAGCCCACAGCTTTCCATCATCATCGCAGCGTAATAGCCTGAAACCATGAGGTTTGTCTAGCCTGGTCTTTGGGCAGTTGATTAAATTACATTTGGTGGTCATTTAATTTGAGGGCGCTGTACTCCAATTGTTTTAATTAAACAAAATGAGACATTGATAAGATTGAAATAATGCTATTTTTTTTGTTAACTGCCGTTTTCATCAGCATGCTAGGCTAACTAATGCTAAAGCAACCCATTGGTGTCGACAACACATCCGGTAGCTACTCACCCCAATGCTAGGCATTGTATTTTCATGGAATCCAATAGGCTGCTGTAGCATTAGCTAGCCTAGAATGCTGACGAAAACTGCAGTGTAATTAAAAACGACCATAAGCTGCCTACAATGTTGTTTTAGAGAATTTGGCATCCACAAGAACATAAACAAAACGTGTCTTTTTCATACTTCAGGCCTTCAGGTATGAGCATGGGGATGTTGTTGCCGTTGAGTAGGATCCAGTTTGGCTATCGTTCTTGCATCCGGTGTGGCCTAGCCCTAATTTCAAAGCACATCATATGTGTTTCGTGTCACTGTGTCTCTGTCATCCATGGATTTTAGTAGGTAATTGCAACTAGGGTGAAACATATCTCAAGAATGATAAACCTCTAGTCAGATCCCTGTATTTTGGATGGATAATCCTCCATATAGGGTTCTAGTATAGGAAAGGCTATGCAAAAGGAAAACATTTTCAACCTACCTTTACTTGGCGATACGGATGCTAGTAAATCAGTGCTTGTACTAACTGTGCTCCACTGTACTCAACTGTTGCACATTCAATTTACTATGATTCTGAGCTAGTATTTAAAGTTCCAAACCCGTTAGTGATTTGAATGGTGTCAGTAGGCTTGGGCGATATACTTGGGTTATATACCATTGATACCGTATACTGGGGTATTTCGAAATACGAGCGATATGATTTTGAATTAAAAAAAAATATTTAAAAAATGTCCTTTGTTGCCTACATTTTTTGTGCATCAAAATAATAAAAATAGCGCCCCTTGTGTGCACATTTGGTATGGTACAGAAATGATATGACAGTATGAAAATCTGCATACCGCCCAACCCTAGGTGTCAGCCATTTTGATCTAGTATACTTTGGAATTAATTAGGGTACTTAGAGAACAATATACAGTGTACAGTATACAGCAGTGGAGGCTCCTCAGAGGAGGACCATCCTCCTCAGTGAATTTCATAAAAATAAAAATGGTAAAACATTGAAAAAGTTATCCTTTTTAGATAAAATTATACTAAATATATTCACGTCACAAAATAATCTATTAAAACACTGTTTTGCAATGGTCTACAGTAGCCTAAACAGCACTCTGTTGGGTAACAACATGGTGTAGCCATGTTGACTTGAAATACAAAATGTAGGAGGCTCTTGGTTCTCACCCCCTTACATAGACTTACACAATAATTTAACTACTTCCGAAGGACATCCTCCAACCTATCAGAGCTCTTGCAGCATGAACTGACATGTTGTCCACCAATCGAAGGATCAGAGAACTAATCTAGTACTTAAAGCGTAAGCTACAGCTAGCTATTACTGCAGTGCATAAAATGTGGTGAGTAGTTGACTCAAAGAGAGAAAAAGACAATAGTTGAACAGTTTTGAACAAATACATAAAAAAATGAAGAAGTGAGAGAGAGAGTGTCATTTTTTTCAGTTACTTAGCTAGCAAATTCAGCTGGCTAGTTAAGTTCAAACAGAGGGACGCTATGTTAGCTAGCTGGCTATGACTATCCAACACAACACTGGAATTCTTCCAAGTCAAGGTAATCTTTTGGTTTTATTAATTTATTTCCACTGGGGCCCGCTGGTGTAACTGTTTACTGACTATACACTGTAACATTACTGCATGATTGTAGCGGGTTAACTAACGCATTAGTTCTATTAGCTATGTTGACTAGGACATTACTTAAGCTAATATACCGATGTAGGCTGTGTGTAGTGGTTATGACTTGATTTGACTTGGAAAGTTTTTTATGCCTGGTCACATACAGCTGATGTTTTGTTTATTGAAGTCCACAAACAAAGGGAAAAGGTAAGAGGAGGAGAGTGCATAGAGGCAAGAAGGAATACAACGTAGATGCTATGAAAATGAACTGTGTTCATGTGTGATCATGGGTGTATTCATCCCACCGATTCTGTTGAAAAACATTTCTTAAATGGAAGCAAACAAAACAGGGATACAAATACCTGAATTTGTCCAATGGAAACTCTTGTTTGCAACTGTTGGTCTAATGATTACACCCTAGATAAGCTAGGTGCAGGCAAGAGTGTGCAAAGCGGTATTGAATGTGTCAGTGTCTGTCTATGTGTCACTGTCTGTCATCTCAAACATTTCTCACAACCTGTGTGCACCGGCGTTGTAAACTTTCCTTCATAGGCTAGGTTGTTGCAACCTCATGATGGATATAGGGAAAATTTGAGTATTGTAGTAGCCTAAAGATATTAATGTTACATTGAACTGGGTGAATGGAATATGAATGACAGTCATCCAACATGCTGTAGTAGAAATAAGACAATGGTCATGAAACATTAAAATTGTCCTCCCTCATCATAAACGGCACTGACTGCCACTGGGGTATACAGTGCATTCGGAAAGTATTCAGATCCTGTCACACCCTGATCTGTTTCACCTGTCTTTGTGCTTGTCTCCACCCCCCTCCAGGTGTCACACATCTTCCCTCTTATCCCCAGTGTATTTATACCTGTCTTCTCTGTTTATCTGTTGCCAGTTCATTTTGTTTAGTCAAGCCTACCAGCATTTTCCCCGTGCTTCTGTCTTTCTCTAGTTCATGTTTTCTAATTTTCCTGTTTTTTATCATTCTGCCTGCCCTGGCCCTGACCCTGAGCCTGCCTGCCGCTCTGTACCTTTCGGACACTGCTCTAGATTACTGACCTCTGCCTGCCCTTGACCTGCCATTTGCCTGCCCCCCTGTTTTTGTAATACATTTTTGTTACTTCGAAACTGTCTGCATCTGGGTCTTCTCCTGAGTTTTGACAAGATCCCTTCCCCTTTTCCACATTCTGTTACGTTACAGCCTTACTCTAAAATGTATTAAATTACATTTGTTCCTCGTCAGTCTACACACCTTGCCCTATAATGACAAAATGAAAACAGGTTTTTAGCATTTTTAGCAAATGTATTAAAAATAAAAAACAGAAATACCTTATTTACATAAGTATTCAGACCCTTTACTATAAGACTCGAAATTGAGCTCAGGTGCATCCTGTTTCCATTTATCATCCTTGAGATGTTTCTACAACTTGAGTCCACTTGTGGTAAATTCAATTGATTTGGAAAGGCACACACCTGTCTATACAAGGTCCCACAGTTGCATGTCAGAGCAAAAACCAAGCCATGAGGTCAAAGGAATTGTCCATAGAGTTCTGAGACAGGATTGTGTCGAAGCACAGATCTGGGGAAAGTGTACAACAAAAATTCTGCAGCATTGAATATCCCAAAGAACACAGTGGCCTCCATCATTATAAATTGAAGACGTTTGGAACCACCAAGACTCTTCCTAGAGCTGGCCGCCCGGCCAAACTGAGCAATCGGGGGAGAAGGGCCTTGGTCAAGGAGGTGACGAAGAACCTGATGGTCACTCTGACAGAGCTACATAGTTCCTCTGTGGAGATTGGAGTACCTTCCAGAAGGACAACCATCTCTGCAGCACTCCACCAATCAGGCCTTTATTGTAGAGTGGCCAGATGGAAGCGACTCCTCAGTAAAAGGCACATGACAGCACGCTTGGAGTTTGCCAAAAGGCACCTAAAGGACTCTCAGACAATGAGAAACAATATTACACAGCTAAGACCATGCTAAGACATCCTTCTGGATGGAAAATGGCGCCGGAGGAGATGACTCCTCCGGACCCACAGAAGGCAACTGGGAAAGCTGTCGTTACCGTAAATATTACTCGCCAACCTGCAATCATTGGACAATAAACTAGACGATGTACGATCACGAATATCCTACCAACGGGACATCTGTAATATATAATAAACTGTAATATCCCATGTTTCACGGAATCGTGGCTGAATGACGACATGGATTTTCAGCTAGCGGATACACGCTGCACCGGCAGGATAGAACAGCACACTACGGTAAGACCAGGGGGGGCGGTCTGTGCATATTTGAAAACAACAGCTGGTGCACGAAATCTAAGGATGTCTCTAGATTTTGCTCGCCTGAAGTAGAGTATATTATGATAAATTGCAGGCCACACTACTTGCCTAGAGAGTTCTCAGCTATACTTTTCGTGGCTGTTTATTTACCACCACAGACAGATGCCGGCACTAAGACCGCACTCAGCCAGCTGTATAAGGAAATAAGCAAACAGGAAACCACTCACCCAGAGGCGGCGCTCCTACTGGCCGGAGACTTTAATGCAGGGAAACTTAAATCAGTTCTACCAAATCTCTATCAACATGTTAAATGTGCAACCAGAGGGAAAACAATTCTAGATCACCTGTACTCCACACACAGAGATGCGTACAGAGCTCTCCCTCACCCTCCATTTGATAAATCTGACCACAACTCTAGCCCTCTGATTCCTGCTTACAAGCAAAAATTAAAGCAGGAAGCACCAGTGACTCGGTCTACAAATTTTTTTTCAGATGAAGCAGATGCTAAACTACAGGACTGTTTTTCTATCACAGACTGGAACATGTTCCGGGATTCTTCCGACGACATTGAGGAATACACCACATCAGTCACTGGCTTTATCAATAAGTGCATTGAGGACGTCGTCCCCACAGTGACTGTACGTACATACCCCAACCAGAAGCCATGGATTACAGGCAACATTCGCACTGAGCTAAAGGGTAGAGCTGCCGCTTTCAAGGTGCGGGACTCTAACCCGGAAGCTTACAAGAAATCCCACTATGCCCTGCGACGAACCATCAAACAGGCAAAGCGTCAATACAGGGCTAAGATTGAATCATACTACACCGGCTTCGACGCTCGTCAGATATGGCAGGGCTTGCAAACTATTACAGACCACAAAGGGAAGCACAGCCGCGAGCTGCCCAGTGACACAAGCCTACCAGATGAGCTAAATCACTTCTATGCTCGTTTCGAGGCAAGCAACACTGAGGCATGCATGAGAGCATCAGCTGTTCCGGACGACTGTGTGATCACGTTCTCCGTAGCTGACGTGAGTAAGACCTTTAAACAGGTCAACATTCACAAGGCTGCGGGGCCAGATGGATTACCAGGACGTGTGCTCTGGGCATGTGCTGACCAACTGGCAGGTGTCTTCAATGACATTTTCAACATGTCCCTGATTGAGTCTGTAATACCAACATGCTTCAAGCAGACCACCATAGTCCCTGTGCACAAGAATACAAAGGCAACCTGCCTAAATGACTACAGACCCGTGGCACTCACGTACGTAGCCATGAAGTGCTTTGAAAGGCTGGTAATGGCTCACATCAACACCATTATCCCAGAAACCCTAGACCCACTCCAATTTGCATACCACCCAAACAGATCCACAGATGATGCAATCTCTATTGCACTCCACACTGCCCTTTCCCAGCTGGACACAAGGCACACCTATGTGAGAATGTTATTCATTGACTACAGTTCAGTGTTCAACACCATAGTACCATCGAAGCTCATCACTAAGCTAAGGAACCTGGGACTCAACACCTCCCTCTGCAACTGGATCCTGGACTTCCTGACGGGCCGTCCCCAGGTGGTGAGGGTAGGTAGGAACACATCTGCCACGCTGATCCTCAACACTGGTGCTCCCCAGGGGTGCGTGCTCAGTCCCCTCCTGTTCTCCCGGTTCACCCACGACTGCATGGCCAGGCACGACTTCAGCACCATCATTAAGTTTGCTGACGACACAACAGTGGTAGGCCTGATCACAGACAACGATGAGACAGCCTATAGGGAGGAGGTCAGAGACCTGGCCGGGTGGTGCCAGAATAACAACCTATCCCTCAATGTAACCAAGACTAAGGAGATGATTGTGGACTACAGGAAAAGGAGCTACGAGCACGTCCCCATTCTCATCGATGGGGCTCTAGTGGAGCAGGTTGAGAGCTTCAAATTCCTTGGTGTCCACATCAACAACACACTAGAACGGTCCAAACACACCAAGACAGTCGTGAAGAGGGCACGACAAAGCCTATTCCCCCTCAGGAAACTAAAACGATTTGGCATGGGTCCTGAGATCCTCAAAAGGTTCTACAGCTGCAACATCGAGAGCATCACTGCCTGGTACGGCAATTGCTCGGCCTCTGACCGCAAGGCACTTCAGAGGGTAGTGCGTACGGCCCAGGCCATCACTGGGGCAAAGCTGCCTGCCATCCAGGACCTCCACACAGGTGGTGTCAGAGGAAGGCCCTGAAAATTGTCAAAGACCCCAGCCACAGCTGTCATAGACTGTTCTCTCTTCTACCGCATGGCAAGCGGTACCGGAGTGCCAAGTCTAGGATAAAAAGGCTTCTCAACAGTTCTTACCCCCAAGCCATAAGACTCCTGAACAGGTAACCAAATGGTTACCCAGACTATTTGCATTGTGTGCCCCCCCAACCCCTCTTTTACGCTGCTGCTACTCTCTGTTTATCTTATATGCATAGTCACTTTAACTATACATTCATGTACATACTACCTCAATTGGCCCGACCAACCAGTGCTCCCGCACATTGGCTAACCGGGCTATCTGCATTGTGTCCCACCACCCGCCAACCCCTATTTTACGCTGCTGCTACTCTCTGTTCATCCTATATGCATAGTCACTTTAACGATACCTACATGTACATACTGACTAACCGGTGTCTGTATATAGCCTTGCTACTCTTATTTTCAAGTGTCTTTTTACTGTTGTTTTATTTCTTTACTTACCTACACACACACACACTTTTTTTCTACGCACTATTATGTTAGAGCCTGTAAGTAAGCATTTCACTGATTTCAGCGCACGTGACAAATAACCATTTGATTTGATCGGGACACATTTCTGAATGTCCTTGAGTGGTCCAAGTGGCCTGAATATTTTCTGATGGCACTTTACAGTGCCTTCAGACACTATTCAAGCCCCTTGACTTTTTCCATAGTTTTCTGTGTTACAAAAGAGGTTTGAAAATGGATTTAATCGTCATTTTTGTTCAGCAATCTACAAAAAATACGATGTGTTCAATTACCATTCCATTTATTCTGTTCTAGTCAATAGTATGAGCCCGTCTTCCCCAATTAAGGTGCCACTGGCCGCCTGTGGTATTGACCCCCCCTGAGACAATACATGGTAAAAACACCTTTGGCAGCAATTACAGCTGAGAGTTGTTTTAAATTGTACAATATTTGCCCATTATTCTTTAAAAAATTATTACATCTCTATCAAGTTGGTTGTTGATCATTGCCAGAAAGCCGGTGCTTAGCTGTTTTCCTTTTCTTTTTATCCTAAAAAACTCTCTTGTCATTGCTGAGGACAAGCATACCCATAACATGATGCAGCCACCACCATGCTTAAAAATATGAAGTGGTACTCAGTGATGTGTTGTGTTAGATTTTCCCCATACATAATGCTTTGTAATCATGACAAAAAGTAAATTTGTTTGCCGTGTTACTTAAGTGCCTTGTTGCAAACAGGTTGCATGTTTTGGAATATTTTTATTCTGTACAGCCTTTCTTCTTTTCACTCTGTCATTTAAGTTAGTATTGTGGAGTACCTCAACTATAATGTTGTTGATCCGTCCTCAGTTCTCATACCACAATCATTAAACTCTGTAACTGTTTTAAAATCACCATTGGCCTCATGGTGAAATCCCTGAGCAGTTCCCATCCTCTCTGGAAACTCTTTGGAAAAAGTTAGGAAGGACTCTTGTATCTCTATAGTGACCAGGTGTATTGATACACCATCCAAAGTTGAATTAATAACTTCATCATGCTCAAAGGCATATTCAATGTCTGTTTTTTTACATGTCTACCAATCAGTACCCTTCTTTGTGGCATTGAAAAACCTCCCTGGTCTTTGTGGTTGAATCTGTGCTTGAAATTCACTGCTCGATTGAAGGACCTCACAGATAATTGTATGTGTGGGACACAGAGATGGCGTAGCCAATCAAAAATCATGTTAACCACTATTATTGAACACGGAATGAGTCCATCCAACTTATTATGTGATTTGTTAAGCACAGTCTTACTCCTGAACTTATTTAGGTTTGCTATAACAAAGGGGTTGAATACATATTGACTCAAGGACATTTCAGCTTTACATTTTTTATAAATATGGAAGAATGTCTACAAACAAAAATTCACTTTGAAATTATGTGGTATTGTGTGTAGATCAGTGACATCTCAATTTAATCACAACACAATGTGAATACTTTCTGAATGCACAGTAGGTAGAGAACACTGAACAGAACAAGGCTATGTCAATAACTACATTTTGACAAAAATGCAGATAGAACCTTATAGTCCCAAGCTCTCGACATTTCGAAAGAGCAAGAGAGGAGGCAATACTCAATCCCTTACTGTGCAGATGAATTTTCTTCAGTGGGCCTCTGTCTGGATGTTCCTCACAGCTGTCCATAATTCCTCCACTAATTATGCATACCAATGATTAATTATTGATATGCCAGACCACTGACTGTCCAAGCTGTCTGACTTAATGAGAGAGACAGGAAAAAAATCCTCTTTTGGTTCAGTTCCAAAAGGTGCTCTTTGGGGTCTCCTCTCCATGCGTCACAACACATCTCATCACCTAAATTCCTCTTGACATAGGATAGGCACATTAACATTTTATTTTTAGATAATGGCTTAAACTCTTGGTCACCACAACCATTTAGACGTGTCCACATTTTGCCTCTCTTACCGTTGAATTGATTGACGTGTATGCAAAAAATTATTCAATTGTGGCATTGCTATTGTCAAAAGCACTTTTGTTTCTAGCTATATGCCACCGCTATCTAGGGCTGATAATTAACACAGATAGCTCCAGTTGATCTAGATCCCAGTGCTCTACAATCTACACACCTTGCTTCTTTCTAACTCAGATATGTCATAAAATGTCAGCAAGAAATCGACTTCTATCGATCAAATGGAGTCTTGACATGGTTCACTAGTTTATGTTGTGTAGGCTCTACATTATTAGCGATTACAGGTTGGACAAGCTGACTAAGCTGAAATCATTGTCAGAGTGGAAAATGAGACCGTCAATACAGGGTTCAATAGTGTTTTGTGTAATTATGTTCAACTTGACTTTGTTTGGGGCAGTTCCCATACCGTATTTTGAGCTATGCATGTATAATTTGGACTTTTCCATAAACTAGGCATTGAAGTTTAATGAGTAGTCTAACTTGTGTAAAAATCTAATGACACAGATTCATGCCGAGTAGCAGATCCTTGCGACATGGGGCCATGCATTATCATGATGTTACATGAGGTGATGTCGAAGGATGAATGGCACAACAATTGGCCTCAGGATCTCATCACGGTATCTACAGTGCCTTGCGAAAGTATTCGGCCCCCTTGAATTTGCGACCTTTTGCCACATTTCAGGCTTCAAACATAAAGATATAAAACTGTATTTTTTTGTGAAGAATCAACAACAAGTGGGACACAATCATGAAGTGGAACGACATTTATTGGATATTTCAAACTTTTTTAACAAATCAAAAACTGAAAATTGGGCGTGCAAAATTATTCAGCCCCCTTAAGTTAATACTTTGTAACGCCACCTTTTGCTGCGATTACAGCTGTAAGTTGCTTGGGGTATGTCTCTATCAGTTTTGCACATCGAGAGACTGACATTTTTTCCCATTCCTCCTTGCAAAACAGCTCGAGATCAGTGAGGTTGGATGGAGAGCATTTGTGAACAGCAGTTTTCAGTTCTTTCCACAGATTCTCGATTGGATTCAGGTCTGGACTTTGACTTGGCCATTCTAACACCTGGATATGTTTATTTTTGAACCATTCCATTGTAGATTTTGCTTTATGTTTTGGATCATTGTCTTGTTGGAAGACAAATCTCCGTCCCAGTCTCAGGTCTTTTGCAGACTCCATCAGGTTTTCTTCCAGAATGGTCCTGTATTTGTCTCCATCCATCTTCCCATCAATTTTAACCATCTTCCCTGTCCCTGCTGAAGAAAAGCAGGCCCAAACCATGATGCTGCCACCACCATGTTTGACAGTGGGTATGGTGTGTTCAGGGTGATGAGCTGTGTTGCTTTTACGCCAAACATAACGTTTTGCATTGTTGCCAAAAAGTTCAATTTTGGTTCCATCTGACCAGAGCACCTTCTTCCACATGTTTGGTGTGTCTCCCAGGTGGCTTGTGGCAAACTTTAAACAACACTTTTTATGGATATCGTTAAGAAATGGCTTTCTTCTTGCCACTCTTCCATAAAGGCCAGATTTGCGCAATATACGACTGATAGTTGTCCTATGGACAGAGTCTCCCACCTCAGCTGTAGATCTCTGCAGTTCATCCAGAGTGATCATGGGCCTCTTGGCTGCATCTCTGATCAGTCTTCTCCTTGTATGAGCTGAAAGTTTAGAGGGACGGCCAGGTCTTGGTAGATTTGCAGTGGTCTGATACTCCTTCCATTTCAATATTATCGCTTGCACAGTGCTCCTTGGGATGTTTAAAGCTTGGGAAATCTTTTTGTATCCAAATCCGGCTTTAAACTTCTTCACAACAGTATCTCGGACCTGCCTGGTGTGTTCCTTGTTCTTCATGATGCTCTCTGCGCTTTTAACGGACCTCTGAGACTATCACAGTGCAGGTGCATTTATACGGAGACTTTATTACACACAGGTGGATTGTATTTATCATCATTAGTCATTTAGGTCAACATTGGATCATTCAGAGATCCTCACTGAACTTCTGGAGAGAGTTTGCTGCACTGAAAGTAAAGGGGCTGAATAATTTTGCACGCCCAATTTTTCAGTTTTTGATTTGTTAAAAAAGTTTGAAATATCCAATAAATGTCGTTCCACTTCATGATTGTGTCCCACTTGTTGTTGATTCTTCACAAAAAAAATACAGTTTTATATCTTTATGTTTGAAGCCTGAAATATGGCAAAAGTTCACAAAGTTCAAGGGGGCCGAATACTTTCGCAAGGCACTGTATATGCATTCAAATTTCCATCAATAAAATGCAACTGGAGAGTACCCTATGTACCTTATGCCTGCCTGCCTGCCTTCCCGTACCATAACCACACCGCCACAATGGGGAACACGTTGACATCAGCAAACCACTTCTTTGGTTATGCAAAACCAGTTTCACCAGCTGTCCTAGGTGGCTGGTCTCAGATGATCCCACAGGTGAAGAAACCGGATGTGGAGATCCTGGGCTGGTGTGGTTACACGTGGTCTGAGGTTGTGAGGTCTTTTGGACGTACTGCCAAATTCTCTAAAATGAAGTTGGAGGCGGCTTATGGTAGAAAAATTCATATTAAATTGTCTGGCATTCCTGCAGTCAGTATGCCAATTGCACACTCCTCAAAACGTACATACAGTTGAAGTCTGAAGTTCACATACACCTTAGCCAAATACATTTCAATTCAGTTTTTCACAATTCCTGACATTTAAATCCTAGTAAAAATTCCCTGTCTTAGGTCAGTTAGGATCACCACTTTATTTTAAGAATGTAAAATGTCAGAATAATAGCAGAGAGAATGATTTATTTCAGCTTTCATTTCTTTCATCACGTTACCAGTGGGTCAGAAGTTTACATACACTCAATTTGGAAGCATTGCCTTTAAATTGTTTAACTCAGGTCAAACGTTTCGGGTAGCCTTCCACAAGCTTCCCACAATAAGTTGGGTGAATTTTGGCCCATTCCTCCTGACAGAGCTGGTGTAACTGAGTCAGGTTTGTAGGCCTCCTTGCTCACACACACCTTTTCAGTTCTGCACACACATTTTCTATAGAATAGAGGTCAGGGCTTTGTGCTGGCCACTCCAATACCTTGACTTTGTTGTCATTAAGCCATTTTGCCACAACTTTGGAAGTATGCTTGGGGTCATTGTCCATTGAAAGACCCATTGCTTCATGGTTGGAATTGTGTTCTTCAGCTTGCAAGCCTCCCCCATTTTCCTCCAAACATAACGATGGTCATTATGGCCAAACAGTTTCATCAGACCTGAGGACATTTCTCCAAAAAGTACGACCTTTGTCCCCATGTGCAGTTGCACACCGTAGTCTGGCTTTTTTGATAGCTTTTTTGGAGCAGTGGTTTCGTCCTTGCAGAGCGGACTTTCAGGTTATGTCGATATTGGACTCGTTTTACTGTGGATATAGATACTTTTGTACTTGTTTCCTCCAGCATCTTCACAAGGTCCTTTGCTGTTTTTCTGGGATTGATTTGCACTTTTCGCACCAATGTGCGTTAATCTCTAGGAGACAGAATGCGTCTCCTTCCTGAGCGATATGATGGCTGCGTGGTTCCATAGTGTTTATACTTGTGTTCTATTGTTTGTGCTGAAATTAAAATATCCCAGAAATTTCCCATAAAAATATTTTTTCTCTCAAATTTTGTGCACACATTTGTTTACGTCACTGTTAGTGAGCATTTCTCCTTTGCCAACATAATCCATCCACCTGACAGCATATCAACAGCATGATTAAACTGCATAAACTGCACAGGTGCATCTTGTGCTTGGGACAATAAAAGGCCAGTCTAAAATGTGCAGTTTTGTCACAGCACAATGCCACATACAGTTGAAGTCGTAAGTTTACATACACTTAGGTTGGAGCCATTAAACCTTGTTTTTCAACCACTCCACAAATTTCTTGTTAACAAACTATAGTTTTGGCAAGTCGGTTAGGACATCTACTTTGTGCATGACACAAGTAATTTTTACAACCATTGTTTACAGACAGATTATTTAACTTATAAATCACTGTATCACAATTCCAGTGAGTCAGAAGTTTACATACAGTAAGTTGACTGTGCCTTTAAACAGTTTGTAAAATTCCAGAAAATTATGTCATGGCTTTAGAAGCTTCTGATAGGCTAATTGACTTAATTTGAGTCAATTGGAGGTGTACTTGTGGATGTATTTCAAGGCCTACCTTCAAACGCAGAGCCTTTTTGCTTGACATCATGGGAAAATCAAAAGAAATCATCCAAGACCACAGAAAAAAAAATTCTGTGCCCTGTGTGTACCTATTTTTGAAGCAACATGTAGGTATTGAGATGGAAAAAAACTAGGGAAGATAATAACTCCATGTTTTAGCCTATAAAATAAATGTAACAACGAATTAATATGATGTGGTGTTTTGACTTCCTCCCACAGATGCTTCCTGAGTTGTTTTCCTCACACAACCATATAAGGTCCACACAAAGTGAAATGAACAGAAATAATCCCAAACAGAAGGTCTGCTCTGCTCTCCTCTCTATCTTTGTGTAGCCTATGTCGAGGGATAATTAATTGTGCACCGTCTCTGCGTAATTCCTGACTCCTAATTTTTTAAATGTTTTGATCCCTCATTTACCATGGTGCTGCTGTGTCACCATGAAGGAGTCATGAAGGAGTCACCATGTGTCATCTATTCACCTGTCTTCTTCTTCTATGCACCATCGGAGTTTCTCTTCAAGGAGTCTGGTAATAGAGTGCCAATTGTCCTTGAAAGAGTCTAGCATTCCAAAATGGCTGCTCATAGCGCCATGACTACATGGAACTCTATTCCACATCATGTAACTCAGTCGAACAGTAAAGTCTGAATTATAAAACATAAAACTATGGAACACCACAGACTGTGAAGAGACATACACAAAGGCACACACACGGCATTCGCAAACACATGCCAACACACACACTCTACACACACATACATTGTAATATTGTTATTTTGCTGTATTATTATTTTGAATTGTACATACAGTACTGTTATGGTAGAGTAGTGTGTAATAATGTGCTGTGTTATGTATTGTTTTATTGAGTTCATGATACGTTGGCAGCAGCTAATAGGGATCCGGAATAAAAATGTAAAACACTTACAATTTTTTTTATATTTTTATACAAAAAACAATACAGATATAGTTCTGTTCAGACCAATAGCATGCTGCATTTGTAAATAATTATGTTGTAGGTCAGCTGTTTTTATATGTTTTATATGCTTCAGATGAAATCTTATTGCCATTTTTTGTGTCAGTGGCCAGAATAATAATCGAGCTGTGAAGTTAGACTGTAAAACTGTGTTTCATTTCAGTACCCATTGTTGTCTTTGAGCATGTACTGTGTGTATGTTTGCATGTGTGCAGTCACATGTGGACATATCCAGGACGCATTGGTCATTAGAAAGAGGAAAAACGTTTTAATATTTCTTTGAAAGTTTGAAGATCAATGAACTGTTGGAAAATGCAATAGCATACTGTGCTACTCCTGGATGTTTTATTTATTTAGCTTTTACGTTTTTATGAGAAATGTTTGAAGCTTTGAATGCCACACTACACTGGAGATTCTGGTCCTCATGTCTCATCCTTCGCTTCATGTCTGCACAACAGAATGATAAAACAAGAGAATTCCAGGGAGGTAAACCAACAGAGGTGAAATCAGGGGGAAATATTTAAAGTCTCTTTACTTGTCCAGTCATGTAGAAACACAGGAAGCTGGCTCTTGATCCACAAACAGCTGGACTCCATATCTCCTTTCATCTAGATGCAGCCAGCTGAGTAAAGTTATTCAAAGAAGATGCATCTCAGACTTCTCAAGGTATGGGGGGAAATGCTATGCATGATCTTTTCTCAAGCAGAGAATGTGAAATACCAATAATGTGAAACAACAATACCATTAGATACTGTGTGAACCGTCAACATTCAGTAACAATTGTATGGAAAAATGTGGGTGTAAGATTTACCTATGTTAAACATAAAGGGGCGGTTTCTCAGACACAGATTAAGCCTAATCCTTAACAAAAAAAATAATTTAAAATGTGTTATCCATTGAGTTAGCTTTTTAGTCCAGGAATCCACCCCAATACACGTGTATTGGTACTGCTTTGCTTTACCATGCAGGTTTTGTCATGCCAGATTGACTCATACTTCACTTCCTGAAGAGTGACTTTCTTAGAGGACACATCTTTTTATAGGTTTGTTCCTCTGAGAATTTGTCAATAAATATTACTGTAGATTTTTTTTTTTTAAAGCAACAGGACTTTTTTTTAACATCTTATGATAGAGCTGAAGCATCTGACATTTTGTACAGTTTTTTTCTACTGAAACATAATATTGACCAGACTTTCTTTCAAATATAGACATCCCGACCCAGTAGCACAAAAGTAATCTAAAGTACATTATATTATTACAGCGCCCAGTTAAATCAAAGGCGGTAACTGAGTTATAGATATAATATAATTTCATTGAAACAACCCTGCAATGTCAGTGGTTGTCAATGCCATTCACTTCATTGGGCAACATCTTGCCATATGTTAATACTGTGCTGTCTTTCAGCCACCAGATGGATCATACATTATGTCGAGTGGAGAACCTATCAAGAAACACGGCGCCACCTGTGGGTTAATTTTTGTTGACTACTTTTCATTACTTTATTAAATCCATGAATCTAAATATATCTTCTGGGAGCAGTTGAAGAATATTTGTGGGATTCGAGAAACCCATTTATCAGTTTTCATAAAATAAGGCCTGTGATTATTGAAGAGCCTGTCTAGACTGGTTCCCTTGGAACCATGAGACTATAAATGTAATGTCATGTAACGCAAACTTTCAAAGTCGATTTTTGAGAGCAAGTTGAACCAAAGTGTTTATACAGTCCTCAACACTGGAAGAAGATCTATTTTAAGTTTCTTTTAACTCTCTAAAGTGGGATGTTAGCAGTGTGTACAATATTTTATTGAATCCAAAGGACATGACCCGTACCATCTGATCTACCTGAAATCCAATACAAAACGTCTGCAACTTACAGCCAAATCACATCGCAGGAACTTATTAGTTAATAGCCTTAAGGACAGAGCCCACCCCTTCTCAAGGTTACTGGTGAATAAAAACAAGGTAATTAAACATAACCTAATTTCCTCTCCCCTCTCTCCTGTTTGAAAGCAGGATAATCACGTTCAGTCCAGCACATTGTAGATCTCATAATGCAATCTTCTCTTCTGCTTGTTATAAACATTTCCTTGGGGCTTCCAGATTTGCATTTAGCCATTCAAAGTCGCAAAGCTGGGTTAAAGACCCGGGAGTGTTTTCGGGGTAGGACTGACCCTAAAGTGCTGGAGATGTGCTGCAGCAACAGGGTGTTTTTCATAATGCACCGTAAGATTTTTGCTTCGACTCCCTTCTGTCCTGAAATGCTAAACCGACACGTCTATCTCAACAAAAATCTTTTATTGTCAAATACAATAAGGCTAGGTGCAGTGAAATGTGTTTATTTACAGGGTCAGTCATAGTACAATCTTAGAAAAAAGGGTTCCGTGGCTGTCCCCATAGGAGCACCCTTTTTGGTTCCAGGTAGACCCCTCTGTGGAAAGGGTTCTAGGAGAATCCTTTGAAGAACTCCTTTTGGTTCCATGTAGAACCCTTTTGTGATTCTACATGGAACCAAAAGAGTTCTACCTGGAACCAAAATAAGTTATTCAAAGGGTTATCCTGTGGTGCAGCCAAATGACCCTTTTTGGTTCTAGATAGCACCTTTTTATCTAAGAGCACATTAGACTTCCTGCATCGACAGACTTGTCACCTGTTCAGCTGGGATATTTGAACCAAAAACCTTTTAATTATGGATTCAACACTCTAACCGCAAGGCTACCTGTGGCCCCTCACCTCAACCCACTGGCAATGCCATCCATCAACATCTCACATGTTGCTTTGTTTCTTATCCTGGGGAGTTGGGTTGTTTTTGCACAGCCCCATTGTTGAAGGGATCAATAAAATAAAATAACACGTTCATCACCCATCTCTATGCTGTGAAACACACTCTATGTTTTCTAAGACATAGCACCACCATAGGCTTAACTTTGGAAATAACTCAAATTATGTGTTGATCGACCCATATTGTCTGGAGGAGTGTGGTTGTTCTCAAAATCTTTTCAGATGACATTTCCTTCATTTACCCATGTGTATGTTTCGACTGTTTTCCACAGACATGGCAGTAAGGGAATTAGATTTTAGATTTAGATTTAATTTGTGTCCTCTACCTTTTCTTGTAATTTTCATGAGAGATTTGCCTGCCGTTCTACTTATTCATGTGTTCCTTTCCAGACAGGAGCAGAGACACTAATTTTGAAATCATTTTGAAAAATATTAAACTGTTATCCTGAAGATTGTCTGTCACACCAACACATTCACCTCTCTTTTGTCTTTTGCAAATAACATCATTCTTCTCTGAATGTTTGAACATGATTCACTTTCAGGAGATCCACTAAAGGGGGATTAACCAGGTCAGAAACTTGGCTCTCCCCAAGTTCCTTTTTTCACTTTTTTCATTCCTTCCATTCATACTCTGAGAACTACCTTGAAATGGCTTGTGGTGATAAGAAGT
Source organism: Oncorhynchus mykiss (assembly GCF_057628025.1). Lineage (NCBI taxonomy): Eukaryota > Metazoa > Chordata > Actinopteri > Salmoniformes > Salmonidae > Oncorhynchus > Oncorhynchus mykiss. The sequence goes on from NC_143041.1 coordinate 39,101,154, forward strand.
CACCTACTCTGAGTTAAATTAATCATATTTCCTCATATTTGTGTTCTCCCTTGAAATGTAATGTGCTGTAATATGCAAATAGACAGGCATCCCTCCCTCAATCTGGTTAAACACCGGTACAGTATGAGGAGGGAGAAGAAAAGCATGTTTGCCACAGACAACAGTTTACTTTCCTCCAGTGTCCCCATGCCAGGTTCAAACCAGTGATCCTTGGCCTTCAGACACGCTTGACTGCCCTCCTTGACATCATACCAACCGGTTGAGCTATCAGATTTGATTGCTCCGTCAGCAACATTTCAAGTTAGCTGTGGAGTAAATTTACCGTACATTGTCAACTCTGTTATACATGCATTGGTTTATAACACAAAGGGCAGGCCTAGGCTAACTCCATTGGCTGTGCTGTACCCAATCTCTCTAGATTATGAGGCACAGTGTAGTTAAAAACAAATATGTCTCCGTTGCTGAAAACCCATTCCGTCTTTAGTGTGCAAGGTTTTCATAATTCACTGTACAGACATGAAAAAAGTTGTTCCTTGTCCATCTGTCGGTGTTTCTTTTATCATCTTCTTTGATTGTTCCCAATATGCAAAGTGGTTAAGGAGGCATGAACACGTAGAGAATGGAAAATAGAGTTTATTTTTAATCCTTTTGAATTAAAAGCAAAAACAAGTCTAAACAAAAGTAATACCCACTAACAATATTTTGGAGATGGTGTCTGTTGAATCAATATGTTTGTTTTGTTCTTTTCTAAAAATAGTTTGTTTACAATCAAAAAAATGAAAGAAAGCCTGCTGTTATTGACAGCCAAATGTGAGCCTGTGCATTTTGATAGGAACATTATCATGGTTCTATTGTGCTGTATCAGAGGTACATAACATCAAGATCACTATGACAAATTGTTCAGAGTTGAAAAACATAAAAAATAATCATAGCGTCAACAAGATCGAGTGCATGAATAGGCAGGTTGCTCGAAATTGTAATAATCATTTAATCAGTAAACAAAGGGACCGGGATGGCAAAAATATACAGATACGCAGACAGAAATTGAGCAGGATTTTCAAATTCCCAAGGGATATAATTAAAGATCACTTCCTTATGAGCTCCTTCTGAAAGATTACATACAACGACGAGTATAGAGAGCAAGAGCTGTGGAATGGATAACTATCTAGAGGAAGCCTTGTGGAATTACATTCATTTTGTGGTGGGCAGCAAAACTCAAATGCCTCTTGGAGAAGATTGACTGGAAAATGTAACTATGCAGTTTGTCTCTTTTTATAGTCACATACATGTGTGGATACTGGTTAGACAAAGATTCATGCAAAGTGAAAAGTAGGAGGCCATTAGCCAGACAATTCACATTAAATTATTCCGCTGCTCTGCCGTTCGCTAGATAGGTTATTCTGAGACTGCCGTCATTGAAATCATTTTTGGTGACGAGGGGCACGAGGGGCGTTGTACAAAACAAAGTCATCTGAGATCGGATCGTCTCTAACCAATCAAAGCCAATGAAGCATTTTCTAACCTCCGCTTTACCCACGTGTGTTCTGGCTCTGGCCCAACCCATCGCTTTCTGGTCCAATCAGACATCCCAGAATGTGCTCGCATTCGGTGATCTGTTGGTACTCAGATCTAGACTCATTGTGGAGAAGAAACCAACGTTCGTGGGCGTGGCGTAACATTTGGCCGGAGCAAGGAGTCTGGGTAACCAGGCAAGTGGGCTATTGCTGTGTTATAGCTGTGTTATAGCTGTGTCAGCCTTATTCAAAATTTAATTGAGGGAGACTATTGGTCAAATGTCCAAAGTGGCCATTAAAATGGAAAACAGTAAACATACTGCAATGATAAAAGAAATGGTGATTTGAAAATGGCACTGACATTTCTAAAGCCATATAAGTTGAAAGAAATATATATAAAACTACCTAGCCGTCTCGAAATGGCAATGGAGCAGAATTAAAGGAGTTCTTTCTTGATGGCTCACTTCATTGCAAAGATGGGTCCACCATTTTCTCCACCATAACTGTCAATGCATTATTACCGAGGAGCCTTAACAGATGATTCGTGGCTAACACATAGCCTATATAATGCGTCAGACAGAAAATGAAAGGTATTTGAGCTACTAGTAGCTTGAAGAAGATGTTGAGAGCATTGAGGACAAATTTCAAACATATTGTCAAGTTGAACCAGTATGACCCTTGACTGAGTTGATTTGTATCGGTAACCAAGATGACATACAGTACAGTCTGACATAATCTCTGTGAAAACAAAACGCTGCTAGCACTATTATGAAATCTATTTCTATGAGTAATTAGGGAGGGAGGGAGGGAAGGAAGGAGAGAGAGAAAGAGAGAGAAAGAGAAGCAGGTTCAGTCTATACTCTGTAGTATAACTTTAATTACTTGTCTTATCTTGGTGGGATGATTGTGCTAAATTACTGTCCTGTCAATCAGTTTGGCTGTGCTTGGAAACTCTGAAATGTTTATGCATTGGCCCATAGAGGTGCTTAACATCTTAAATATAGAAGAACAATGGAAGTACATTCCTACGAGAAGGTGCTTAGAGAGGGCATCCATTTATAGCACTTAGAGAGGCAGTTATAGAGGACTTTATTACTGTAAAAAGGCTAAATTAGGAAAAACACTTTTTAGGATCAGATGGTCTGCAATGAACTCTACTTCATATTAAATCAAAACCAGCCTGTTCCTTTTCCAGATGCAAAATAATAGTGATTGTTTTGTCCCAAAATGCAACAACTGTGTGTCAAAACAGATTATAAACTGGGTAGTTCGAGCCCTGAATGCTGATTGGCTGACAGCCGTGGTATATCAGACCGTATACCACGGGTATGACAAAACACGGTGGTAACCAGTTTAAAACAGCAATAAGGCACCTCGGGTTTGTGGTATATGGCCAATATACCACGGCTAAGGGCTGTGTCCAGGCATTCCTTAATGCGTCGTGCATAAGAATATCACTTAGCCGTGGTATATTGGCCATATCCCACATGCTTTATTTCTTAATTGGACCCAATGATACCATGATGGTGATTGTTTTGTCCCAAAATGTAACCACTGTGGTTCAAAACAGATTAGAGCCAATGATACCATGATGGATAGTTTATTCGATAAGTTTGATTACTTTAAATTACTCTAATGTCGGACAACCCCCATGAGATGCCATTGTGGGACATGAACATTGTGACTTACTGCAGAGGCTGTCCCAATGAGCGCTATAAACATTGCTCTTTCAAGTAGTGACTTCTCTTGCCTAAGGGACAAACAATGTAATGACATTAAAATCATGTTTATGCTAGACGTGGATAACCAATGAAATTAATTTTCTATAATCCACTTTAATCCTTGCTTTAGGGGCATTGGCACATGTGAGAGGCAGGTCAGGTTACTGCCATAGAAATGTTTGAAGTTTGTCACAGTTAAGTTTGGGGAAAAGTCAACACGTCCACATTCGTCACAAAAGGCCTTTTATAAAGTTCTGAAGGCAGCGTTTATTATGTAACTGGATGTGAAACAGTAAAAAGCAAGGCTGCACATTGTCTCTGTTAGTGTATGTTTACGTGGTCTGAAGGACAGCTCCACTAAACATGCCATGTGTATATTACTCCCCATCCTCTAGTTTCTGTCAGAGCACTGCACACTCTTCATGCTCTGTTAAGCTTGTCACTTTAAACTGACACCTGCGTTCCTAAATGAAACACACGCAAAACCCTAAATAACTTTTCGTTTGGGGTGTTTTAGCTAAATCTGCACCATTCAACTGTCACGTCCTGACCTTAGTTCCTTTTTTATGTCTCTATTTTAGTTTGGTCGGGGCGTGAGTTGGGGTGGGTATTCTATGTTTTCTATTTCTATGTGTTTGGCCTGGTGTGGTTCCCAATCAGAGGCAGCTGGCAATCGATGTCTCTGATTGAGAACCATACTTATGCGTCCTGTTTTCCCACTATTGGTTGTGGGTAGTTATTTTCTTTTTTTGTTTGTTTTTGTTGCACCTTACAGAACTGTTCGTTTGTCAGTTTGTTGTTTTTGTTCAGTATTCATCTTTATTAAAATGATTATGAATACGTACCACGCTGCACTTTGGTCCTCTTCTCCCGACGACAATCGTTACATCAACATTTCCATTCATATCAATCCCACTGAACTGACTTACACCAGCTTGTGATTTTGATGGCACTGCACTTTTTTTGCTAAACAGGTTGTAGAAACATGTAGGCTACACAGAGGCTGCATAATGTACTAAAATTACAGCTCCGATTGTTGACCGCTACAGTATTTTGAACTGTGTTACTGTTTTCAATCCAGATAAGATTCTTGGACACGACACAGAGTTTCCTCCAAAGAAACATTGGATTGTCTGCCATAAGAACAGCAGGGGCATTTGGCCTACACCCCCCCCCCCACATTTGGCCTACCACCACCCATAGGGTGGTGCACAATTGACCCAGAGTCATCCAGGTTTGGCCGGTGTAGGCCATCATTGTAGATAAGAATTTGTTCTTAACTGATTTGCCTAGTTAAATTAAAAAAATGAAAGTGCCCAGTATGTTATACTTTATTTTAACCGTCATTGTAAATAAGAATTTGTTCTCAACTGACTCGCCAAGTTAAATAACATTTAAATAAAAATGCTTTTATTTTATTACATAAAGAAGCAACACCAGGCAACAAATACATGTACCAACATTGCAGAGGATTATATACACAAAAACACAAGATACATGTTTCCACTGTGGTTCTCTATTGCTAAGCAAGTGGCTGCAGGGCAAAACAAGTGACATGGACACTCTGCCATACATTCGATCACACACAATGCCCACATATTTACATAATATATACACATCTAACAAATCAGTCCACTAGCGCAGAACAGTTGAACACTTGGCTAGGAGGCCATCTCAACATTAACCAAGCCTTGCAGGAGTGTTAGAACCTAAGACTGGCAGAAACAGTTTTTTATCTCAGCCGGGAGATGTTCCACTCTACCTCTGCCGTATATAAAAATGTGTTCTGGCCAGTACAGCTCTTGAATCAACATTGCACAAAAATAGTAGTAAAATAGCTTTTTAGATACTGTGGAACTGTACAGTACCATACACAATTTTATGGACCAATCTCAGCTTCAGCTTAGTGAACCTTATATCAACGGATAGCAACTGTCGTTCCCTGAGCGGAGAAGGGACAAAATAAGCCTGAGGGCTAAGATTCAGAATGACCCTTGACATTTTATTCTGAGCTGTCTGTAGCTTGTTCTTGATGAATTTAGGGGAGCTACTGTACCAGGTTATGCATGCATAGTCAAAGTAAGGCTGCACTAATGCTGCTGAAAGTGTTTTCAAGGTCCCTTTATCTAGAAATGTGGCATCCAATGTTTAAACTGACTGATTTTGATGGGGGATTTTGTAAAATGCTAATTAGATTTTTGCAGTGGCTCATACATCGACCTTACACAGTTCTTGGCTGTAGCAGCTGTATCACCAACCATGACGCTGAAGCCTGGTGCTCCACCTAGCCTAATCTTAGAGCCATATAATCTTAGTGTGATATAATCTTAAAGCCATATAATATTAGAGCCAGATAATCTTAGCGATGTATAATCTTAGAGCCATATAATCTTAGAGCCATATAATCTTAGAGCCATATCATTTTAGAGACATATAATCTTAGAGCCATATAATCTTAGAGACACATAATTTTAGAGACATATTTTCAAAAAATCTGGGGCCGGCCCTGGGGAGATGGGGGGGATTATATACACTATCCTCCCAAAAAAGTTAGAGGTTTGAAATCTCGTGCAATCACTCAGAGTTCGTTCCAAAAAGCAGATGCGATCTTGTTTCCTTCTTCTTCATCTAATAATATGAAAGGCATCCAATCATCCTCTCCTGACTGGCATACAAAGTGGTTTGTTATGATGGTTTGTTTGCAATGGAAAAATAATACTGAGTCCCATAATCAAGGGTGTAGGAGCCGGTGCTCCCTCACTTCTTTTCATTTTGAGAATACATGGAGCTGGTAAAACTATTTCTGGAAAATGTATTATTTAATTTCACTAAAGTTCCATGAAAAACGAAAGTATGACAAACCAAATAAATATGTGTAGCAGCCTAGAGGTAAATGGTGGTTTCTTTCCAGTCTTTTCTCTGGTGGTGACGAGAATGATGAAGAACTATAGGCTACGTGTGCACTGTGGAGACCTGTCGGAGGCTTGACCACTTTGGCCAATCAGAACGTCGGAAAAAAATACCTAATTCAATGTGTGTCTGCCTTGCGCAGTGGAACCCAGAAAGATATGTGACCACTTGGTTACAGCAACACCATTCTGCAAAGGACACTCAAACCATGGCACTGCAAAGCCTAAGGAGCCTGACCCTCTCTGGAAGTTGCTGTAGCTCTGCTTGAGATATTTTCCTACATTGGCTATTGGTTGAGATGCAGGGCCCATTCTAGGATGTTATGCCAGGGTGTGCAAATGTAAATGTGAATTGGGGCAAGTTGGAGGTAATAATGCATTTAGGTTCATGTACTTTTTTGAATATTTGTGTTCTGTACAGGTTCTTTTCACTCTGTCATTTAGGTTAGTATTGTGGAGTAATTACAAACTTGTTGAGCCATCCTCAGTTTTCTCCTGTTGCAGCCATTAAACTCTAACTTTTTTCACGTGACCATTGGCCTCATGGTGAAATCCCAGAGCATTTTCCTTCCTCTCCTGCAACTGAGTAAGGAAGGACGACTTTGTAGTGACTGGGTGTATTGATACAATAAATTAATAACTTCACCATGGTATTCAATGTCTGCTTTTTTTTTTTTTTTACAGATCTACTAATAGGTGCCCTTCTTTGCGAGGCATTTTAAAACCTCCCTGATCTTTGTGGTTGAATCTGTGTTTGAAATTCACTGCTCAACTGAGGGAACTAACAGATAATTGTATGTGTGGGGTACAGATATGAGGCTTTCATTCAAAAATCATGTTAAACACTATCATTGCACACAGAGTGAGTCTATGCAGCTTATTATGTACTTGTTAAGCAGAGTTTTACTCCTGAACTTATTTAGGCTTGAATTAAAAAAGGGGTTGAATACATATTGACTCGACACATTTCAGCTTTTAAGTTGTATTAAGTTTGAAAAAAATTATAAAAACATAATTGCTCTTTGACATTATGGCGCATTGTGTGTAGGCCAGTGACACAAAATGTCAATTGAATCAATTTTAAATTTAGGCTGAAACACAAAAAAAATTGTAAAAAGTCAAGGGGTGTGAATATTTTCTGAATGTACAGTACTGTATGTACACAGCTTAATTGTATATCTTTCACTGCTTTTCAAACAGGTTTCCATGCTGTTTAACCCTTTAAGGTTAATACAAATCCATGCTGTAATGCCTTAAAATAAAATATGATTATTCATTAATTTGTCGATTTGTATTTGTATCTGCATCAGCCTAAGTAAACATTTAAAATAAATCTGAAGTCAGTCACAAATAGAAACAAAGACCATCTACAGTCATCAGACAGAGAGAAAGGAATGCCAATGAGACTAAGGTTATGTTCGAAGTAAACAAACCTTTTCATCTGTTAAACAAATTGTTATCTTTACCCTGCCGGAGCTTCTACCTAACACTATGACCTGTGACAGCTGGGAATGCTCTTCATTTTCTATTCAAGTAGAGAATACAAACCCTTTTATATCCTGAAGCAGAGACGCTGGGCCGTGTGGATAATACAGGAACATCTCGTGTGGATTCTGCCTCTCGAGGAGTCACATCCACCCCCCCCCCCCCCCACTGTGGTAACATTGACATTTCTTTTGGATGTAGCATGGGGAGAGTAGATGTCTACAAAACTTTTGCCTTTGACAAGCATGTGTAGTTAAGTAGTCTGACACGATTGGTATTCAGAAACTGAGAGATGTTCTTTGTCGTGATAAGAACATACGACTCTGTCGGGCCACTGTATAGATACACCTGAACTTCACAACCTCTCCACTAGGAGCATTCATATACATCAGCAAGGGACAGCTTTGAACTCAGTGCTCTGCTCCTGTAACATATTCTACAGATTTGTAGGCAAAATATCCTTGATCTTTCATCCTTTGTTTGATGGATTAGGAAACACCACACTCATTGGATTCAATGATTTAAGCATCAAATTAAAATCAAACAACAGCCTCAAATGTTGTAATTGACTTTTCTTTCTCAAGTGCTTCTTTACTCTGAGTAACACAAACAAACTTTGTTGAGTTTATCCCTCAGCTTCTCACAAAGCATTATGCATTGGTATATTTCGTCCTCACAGATTAAAGTGTGATAATTATTTTTCTTTCCATAGGGACATAAACTAAATTATTTGGTACACCTTCACTGTGGCTCATGAATACTGATCTACATTGTGAAACAAGCGTCTAAGCTGATTAAACATTTCTCATGGTAGTTATCCCTCAAAGCTTTAAGTCAAATTAAAACTGTGTTTGCAAAGTCTTCTTATTTAATCCAACCCAAGATAGGAATTTAGCTCGAAGACTATGATATATCTGCCAACTTCATAGAAGACCATGGAATACATTTCAGAATTCTCTGGGCTTACCCATGCTTTAAGTATGCAGTGACGCGACGTGCTACATTACATTTGACGTTTTAGTCATTTAGCAGACACTCTTATCCAGAGCGACAGACAGGAGCAATTAGGGTTAAGTGCCTTGCTCAAGGGCACAACAACAGATTCACCAAGTTGTCTCAGGGATTTGAACCAGTGACCTTTCAGTTACTGGCCCAACGCCCTCAACCGCTAGGCGACCTGCATTCAAAAGAGAAAGTTAGTTCATTTTCACCTCAGTCTGACCTCAGTCGTGATTTATTCTCACCAACTGTGTCACAAACATGTTTTTACTTCAGCAGCATGCTACCTTTGAGAGAGACTTGCCAATCAATTATGCCAGTCTAACTCATGGTCTGCCACAAAAATATCAAACGGAAAAAATGCAAATTAGGCCACAATGTCCATTGCTATTGCATATCAATTGAATTTTGTAAATGAGATACTGTAGGGAAATGCTACCATGGTATGTTACTGCATGACAGGCAATTTAGTCTCTGATTCGTATCATAATTCAGTAGGCCCTACAGTATCTGTTAGATCATATTACAGAGTGTGTCATTCTAATATAACCTCCTATCCATTTTAGTATTACCTGGATGTTCACCTTTTGAGGTGCTGATGACCATCTTCCATCTATTACAAAAAGTCTAATCACAACGTGTAAGAGGAAGGTGAGGAGACTAGAGGGGCAGGTAGCCTAGTGGTTAAGTGTGCTGGGCCACTAACCGAGAGGGAAGGTGGAACAATCTGCTATTCTGCCTTTGAGCAAAGCGGTTAACCTCCCTGTTGATTAAGGCAGCCTCCCGCACCTCTCTGATTCAGAGGGGTTGGGTTAAATGCGTAAGATACATTTCGGTTGAAAGCATTCAGTCTTGCAACTGACTAGTTATCCCCTTTTCCTAGTTTTAGAAGTTGTAATTTCTCTCTTGCAGCAGGCTTACTGCTGTTTTGACCTGTGGGTGTGGTGGCAGCAGGAACCAGCTGCAAGTTGAAACACAAAAAACTGCTTTTTCCTGCAGTCTAAAGCCATAATCATCATGCCTAATTCTATATTTTTCTATACATTTCTAAGCATACCTCTTGAGCTGTCTGTATCGTCCTAACAGTTTAGTTTTTTTTATTGAACATGACAAATCTGAGGGGGCATGTGCCCCTGTGCCCCCTAGGCCATAGACCCAAATGTTGTTTTTTCAATGCCAAATAGGTTACCAAAGTAATTTCACAAAATGTTTTATTTGAAATATTTGTTTTGTCTAAATTAGCTTATCGTTTACAGAAACGCTATATAATGTGATGAAACTTGGACACGCCGTGTTCTCCATGTGAGAAAGATTTTAGAAGCAGTAAGAGAGATATAAGGGACGATCAGTACCACGGAGCTGCACAATCAACATACAAAAGTCATTTGTCATTTTATATTAATTCCGGTGTTGGTGTGGAAGGCTGTATCGTGCAGTACTTCTGTCTCTGTGTAAGTTACGACATTATTCCAGATCGAATAAATTGCAACAAACTTTTGTGACAGATTCAGTGAAAATAATTGATTAAATATTGACTTTGAAATTTGATGAGCCCTGTGAAGCAAAATGAAATATTAGCCCTAATTAAAATACATATTTGTTATTGAGTTCTCTTTTGAAATTCCTCTATAAATGTAATACATCCAGTGTTTTTCTTCTTCTTTGAACGATAAGAAGCTTGACACTCTGTGTGACCAACTACGATGACATGTTGAGAGCACTGGAGAAAAAGAAAACGGACACATTTCATTAGGCTGTTGGACAAGACATATCTTTTTACTAAATGTTCAGTGTATGTGACACATATGTACATAAGAAATGTTTGACAAAGATCCGTTTGAACTATCAAGCTTTACTTGAACTCTCTGTATGGCAGCGGTTCCCAAACTCAGGGTCGCGACCCCAAAAAAATACATGTACAAATATTGTCTTTGTATCTCAAAATCATTGGAATGTGGTTAACCTTAAAAATCTAAAATCTAAAAAGTTCAAGCAGAGAGCGCCCTTAGATCATGGAAAAAGGCCGCACTTGACCATTGCACTTAAATCATTCCCACGGTGAATGGCTAGGTCCGCTATGCAACAGCATGAAACCACACGTATTGCAGAGACTTTGATATTACTGGCCGCAACTGATATGGTAAAAACATGTGTGGCGAAGTAGAGGCACAGAAACTTACATCAATACCTTTGTCAGGTAACACTGTTAAACTAAGAATTTATGCTATTTCTAGCAATCAAGAGGAAACTGACACAAAAAAACTGCTTATGGACTTTAGCTGTGAGGGACAAGATGCCTACGTATTGACTTTTGTTCGCTAAACATGTAGGGGGATCATATTCACAGAGACATATTGTTCTGTCTCACTATTCCCGAGCATGAAAGGGCACAGGGGATGTTTAGTGTGCTGCGTGGCTATTTTGATGAAAAACGTATTCCATGGGATTGAATGGTGGGATTTTGCACAGATGGGGCTCCATCTATGGCGGGCAGGCCTCTGCACTCTAGTTCTGAATGTGTCTCCCTCTGCAAAATGGAGGCATTGTATGATACACTGAGAGCAACTGGCAGCAAAAGAGCTGAGCACAGATATACTGTAGCAGGTAACTTCGATTGTATACTACATCAAACCACATCCACAGAACTCAGAGATATACTGTAGCGGTTAACTTCGATTGTATACTACATCAAACCACATCCACAGAACTCAGAGATATACTGTAGCAGGTAACTTCGATTGTATACTACATCAAACCACATCCACAGAACTCAGAGATATACTGTAGCAGGTAACCTCCAACGCTTGGAAGAGCACGTTGGTACCTACTTCCCAATCAATTTGACTGTGATCCTGGCTCAGTTGACACGACGGTAAGTAACATCGAACAGCTGATCAGGCTGTCATGTGACCAAATACATTCACGGGTCACTACGGAGGAGTTTTGGTTCCTGACTCAAAGGGAATACCCTGCCACCTGCCTCTGAGCATTAATGCCGCGTTCAAAACAAATGGAAACTCCAACTATCTACTTCAGTGCATTCAAGACAACTCTGGACCCTGGAAAAAAACTAGCTCTGACTGGGAAAAATCGTTTTGAACAGTCAACTTGAAATTCCAACTCTGGAACTCTGACCTTGTTCTAGAGCTCTGACTTTCCGACCTGAAGATTATCGACATCATGATTTGACCTTTTCAGAGTGCCCATGGCACCCTTTGCCAGCTCATGTCTGTGTGAAGCTGGATTCAGTGCTCTTTTCTGCATTAAAACCACGTTTCGATCCAGATATGACAGCAGAGATGAGGTGCGCACTGTCGTCCACGCCCCTTGACTTTGAGAAGGTCCAATGCGACATACATCAAGCACACCCATCTCATTAGCGGTGGTTTTATAATATATATTATGTCAGACTAATTTGCAATTGACTGTCATAGGCCCACATTAATAAAAGCATGTGATAATGAGTTGAGGAGACAATCTTAAATGCTTTTAGAATGTTTTTCAATTGACTGCCATAGTCCTAAATAAAAAGTAAGCATCGGTTGTAAATTAGATCATTTTTTTCAATTTTCAGATATCAAAATGTGTTCGTGGGCCACAAAAGTTTGATCTACCCTACGTACTGTAATTCTGTGATAAAAAAGATAACCAACTACGAGTTATAACAAGACTTCATTGCCATTTTACCTGAAGTGAACAATGCATATTTTAGTGCCTGAAACCTATAGCCATTTCTAGAAAACCCATTGGGCACAGACGTCATTTCAACATATATTTTTGATTTACATTTGTTTGCGTCAACTAATGTGAATTCAACATGAAATCAACAAAACATTTCAAAATGTCATTGGATTTAGGTTCAAAGTTGGATGAAAAAAATATGAAATTCCATTACATTGATGACATTTTGCAAATCCAATGAGTTTTCCACGTTGATTCAACGTCATCAAATATTTTAAAAATTATAACTTGGAAACAACATTGATTCAACCATTTTTTGCAGAGTGGGCCAGTCCAAGTTGTTATTGTCGATCTTCAAAGAGACACAGTTTTTCAGTTTTTCTTTCTGTTTCTATCAAGCTGGGGATCACTGCTACAACAGGCTCACCCCTATTACCTCATGCTGACAAAATGGTTCTTTGAAATAGTTTTTGTTTCTCAACTCTCACCTGTTCATCTCTGTTTTTCCTCTTTGAAATATCATTGTTCAACGGGATTCACACTTTATTTTGTTAATCCCCTATAGATGGTTCAACTGACTGTCAACAAACTGTTCAACTAAATACTGTACATAAGTGTCTTCAGGACTGCTTTGACTTACTGTATCAACAGTAATCGCACAAAATAGTTTAATCACACAATGATCACTAGGCTACTGATACTGGAACGGGTTCATTTGGGTGTCCATACAGATGTAAGATCTTAATTTGATCACCCTGTTGCAGGAGAACTTTCCTGCAATGCAGGACATTTAAAAATTGCAGCGTATTTGAGGTATGAAAAGCTTCTGAAGTTTGTAATTTCAACTTTGAAACTTCAGAGTTGATTTTCCCTTATGAAAAATGTATTAACCCCTACAAAAATGTCCATTAATTACAATCCACATAATAATTCACATTTCCTGTTGTTGCAAGATTATTTCCCTGCTGTAGCACACTGGCTCAAATTAAGATCCTACATCTGTATGACATACCTGTGTCAACATACCTCGAGGGCAGATGTCTGTCTGTACTCTGCACTATATGTTTAGCTTTAGGCAATATATAAACTTAATGACGCCTGAACTTTAAAAATTGTCATAGTGCTGTCAAAGATAAAGCGTCTTCCCTGTTGAAGCTGTGTTACTTTTTCGACCACTCCCTAACTTTCTACTGTAATAATACATGCAGCGTAGGTGCTGAGAGAAGTGTGCAAATGGAGAAAAAATTAGGAATTTTAAGATTCTGTATTTGTTTACTTGTACTTAATCGATGGGGAAACACTTTGGTTTTAGAAGTGGGGGGACATAAACAGCCTACCCGACCGCTTTGAGGTGTCCGCATGGTCCTAAAGGTGCCTTTTTTTGTATCACATTCCAATTATAAAACTGGGAGTGACAAAAATGCTATTTCAGAATGTGGGGGGACATGTCCCCCCCAGTCCCCAGTTAAAGTTGCGCCCCTGCTTAATCCACATTTCATATTTACTTCCAATTTCAGTCACACAAATATTCCATTAAACACAGGGTTGCAAACTGCCACACGCCTCAATGGAATACTAATATCTTTCATATTCAGTTGACAAGAACAAAATTAAGTCAAGCGAAGTCAACCAGTTTGGCTCGCTCATAAAACAGGTTCATTGCAGATTGACAGTCTGTGTAAAACGTCTGCATGGGCTCAATGGAAGCATGAGACTGAAAACCTGTTTCACTCAATGCAGGCAAGATACACCCCGAATGAGGATCAATAATGGCAAACCTGTGCATCTCAAGGCAGAATCCGTTAGTAAAAGAGATGAAGGTGCATCAGTTAGGCTGAGCAGAATTGAAATTGATTCGGCAGACAATTGTAATTGCGTAGGTCCTCATCTAAGCTGGCTGTATAATTACATGTGAAGTGTTGCCCAGGAGAATTGATAGAGCAGGTTTCTGCTAGTCTTGTTAGCCGTTTCCTTTGTTCTGTTTTCTGTGTTGGCGCAGATCTAGTATCAGCCTACCCTCCCTCAAATCTTAACTCAGAGGGGAAACATAGAACTGACCTAAGATCAGAATATAAGGGGTTGTATAGGGGCAACTTCATCCTATTGTGGTTCATTCATAATGTAACAATCTCAGTGCTGTGCTGTGCAGTTCACTAAGGAATCAATCTTTTTTACTCATCTTTGTTAGTTGTTAGACTTGTTCCCAGGAATGTGTTGATCTTTTCCCCTCTGTGAAGAAGTAATTGATGCGCAATTAATTAATGGAAAATGGAGCACAGCAATCTACCTCGATCAATGACTTCTGAGGTAATTGGACTTCGACATCAATAGAATTATAGGCATTTATCATTTTTGTGGTTTTGCTAGTAGAAAACTATTAGGGCTTCCAATGGCATGCCTTATACTTACAGTCAGCCTAGATGTTGCTGTCCATGGTCCTGAAACCTAGTTGACCTTTTTGTTTATTGAACTACCTGTTTAATTTGGATCCAGCGACGTGGTTAGCCTCAGTTGCTGGGAATGCTACTATCTGTCCAAACCCCAAACACTGCCAAACCCTAAAGTCTGAAGAGATGCTGCTTGGTAAAGCAGCTAGCTTAGCTGCTAGCTATCAAGCTAGCCAGGTTCCTTGACAGTTTGAACACAGCCCGCATGCACTTAGCCCTTGTGGCTGGGACCGTACCAGCTTTAGCCTACGTTACTATAATCATGCCACCCAAAGTTAAAGAAGGTTGGAGTAATGGAGAGGACAGTTTTTGGCTATCACAGGTGCGTGACCTTTTAAATCATAACAAATATGTCTACAAGCAATTGTTACAGCAACAGGAAAATAGCTTCAAGAGCTTTGTCCAAATACTGATGGACACAACTAACAAAAGAATGGACGATATGACCAGAGAGGTCCAAGACCTTAAGAACAGTTTGTAGTTCTCCCAGGGAGAGGTGGATTGATTATCAGCAAGATTATAATAAACTGCAAGTCCGTGCGAGATGACATCAGCACTGCCTGTGACTCATTATTACGGATGACTGGGAAAACAGACTTTCTGTACGGACAATCCAGGAGGAATAACATTGTTATGGATGGCATACCAGAGTCTTAAAGCTGCAGATGGATCATAGGAAGATTGAGGTGGAGCGTGCCGACAGTAACCTGTAACCTGTAAGCAGCCCAAGTGACAGACCCAGGCCGATAGTGGTCAAGTTCCTAAGGTTCAAGGACAAGATGGCTGTTCTAGAGAGAGCCAAGAACTTGAGAGGAACCAACATCTTCGTCAACAAGGACTTCTCTGAAGCTGTGCGCCAGAGGCAGAAATAGCTTATCCCAGCTATGAAAGTTACCAGAGAGTGTGGGGACATTGCCTAGATTCTCTACGAAAAGCTCATTGTCCACTCTCCCTCCAAAAAGCCTGGGAGGAGTGATAGAACCAAGCTTCCGTGTCAGTAGCTCCGGCCCAACATCACACACATACACCAACTGACACAAGTGCCTGATTGACTGACTATTGGCTAAACAATGTTTTTATTTTTATTTTATGTATTATTTTATGTATTAATTTACGTTTCTCTCCATATTAGTTCTTTCTCTGATAAGCTACCCAGGAAAGGTCTAATATATGTAGCCTTAGAAAGGTTAATAAGGTTAATGAAATCAATAACTTCCATTACATTCATATACTGGCCAACTCTGAAACTCACGTAGATAATTCCTTTGATGATACAGTAGGAGCAATACAAAGATATAACATCTACAGAAAAGACTAGGAATGCCTATGGGGAGGTGTTGCTGTATATGTTCAGAGCCATATTCCTGTAAAGTTTAGAGAGGATCTTGTGGTTGCAAGTTCACCTGCCTCATCTAAAGTGTCTTGTTTTGGGGGACTAATGTAGGCCACAAAGTGCTAACAGTCAGTATATGGATAATATGTGTACAATGCTTGATAGTGTGTGTGATGTTAAAAGAGGTCTATTTTCTGGGTTACCTGACTGGTTAGCAACTATCTGTCCTCTCAAGAGGAAGCTTCTCACTCTGACTAATGCCTGTAACATGACCCAGGTTATCACTCAACCAACTAGAGTGGACACCAATAGTGTTGTATCTGTGACATCCACTTGTATTGATCATATCTTCACTAATGCTGCAGAACTTTGCTCTAAAGCAATTTCAGTTCTCATTGGATGTAGTGACCATAACATTGTGGCAATAATGAGGAAAGCCAAAGTGTCAAAGGTTGGGCCTAAAATAATTGATAAGAGATCAGGACTCTTGTTGAAGATGTAAAAAATGTACATGTACAGTGCCTTGCGAAAGTATACGGCCCCCTTGAACTTTGCGACCTTTTGCCACATTTCAGGCTTCAAACATAAAGATATAAAACTGTATTTTTTTGTGAAGAATCAACAACAAGTGTGACACAATCATGAAGTGGAACGACATTTATTGGATATTTCAAACTTTTTTAACAAATCAAAAACTGAAAAATTGGGCGTGCAAAATTATTCAGCCCCTTTAAGTTAATACTTTGTAGCGCCACCTTTTGCTGCGATTACAGCTGTAAGTCTCTTGGGGTATGTCTCTATCAGTTTTGCACATCGAGAGACTGACATTTTTTCCCATTCCTCCTTGCAAAACAGCTCGAGCTCAGTGAGGTTGGATGGAGAGCATTTGTGAACAGCAGTTTTCAGTTCTTTCCACAGATTCTCGATTGGATTCAGGTCTGGACTTTGACTTGGCCCTTCTAACACCTGGATATGTTTATTTTTGAACCATTCCATTGTAGATTTTGCTTTATGTTTTGGATCATTGTCTTGTTGGAAGACAAATCTCCGTCCCAGTCTCAGGTCTTTTGCAGACTCCATCAGGTTTTCTTCCAGAATGGTCCTGTATTTGGCTCCATCCATCTTCCCATCAATTTTAACCATCTTCCCTGTCCCTGCTGAAGAAAAGCAGGCCCAAACCATGATGCTGCCACCACCATGTTTGACAGTGGGGATGGTGTGTTCAGGGTGATGAGCTGTGTTGCTTTTACGCCAAACATAACGTTTTGCATTGTTGCCAAAAAGTTCAATTTTGGTTTCATCTGACCAGAGCACCTTCTTCCACATGTTTGGTGTGTCTTCCAGGTGGCTTGTGGCAAACTTTAAACGACACTTTTTATGGATATCTTAAAGAAATGGCTTTCTTCTTGCCACTCTTCCATAAAGGCCAGATTTGTGTTGTCCTATGGACAGAGTCTCCCACCTCAGCTGTAGATCTCTGCAGTTCATCCAGAGTGATCATGGGCCTCTTGGCTGCATCTCTGATCAGTCTTCTCCTTGTATGAGCTGAAAGTTTAGAGGGACGGCCAGGTCTTGGTAGAGTTGCAGTGGTCTGATACTCCTTCCATTTCAATATTATCGCTTGCACAGTGCTACTTGGGATGTTTAAAGCTTGGGAAATCTTTTTGTATCCAAATCCGGCTTTAAACTTCTTCACAACAGTATCTCGGACCTGCCTGGTGTGTTCCTTGTTCTTCATGATGCTCTCTGCGCTTTTAACGGAGCGCTGAGACTATCACAGTGCAGGTGCATTTATACAGAGACTTGATTACACACAGGTGGATTGTATTTATCATCATTAGTCATTTATGTCAACATTGGATCATTCAGAGATCCTCACTGAACTTCTGGAGAGAGTTTGCTGCACTGAAAGTAAAGGGGCTGAATAATTTTGCACGCCCAATTTTTCAGTTTTTGATTTGTTAATTTTTTTTTGAAATATCCAATAAATGTCGTTCCACTTCATGATTGTGTCCCACTTGTTGTTGATTCTTCACAAAAAAATACAGTTTTATATCTTTATGTTTGAAGCCTGAAATGTGGCAAAAGGTCGCAAAGTTCAAGGGGGCCGAATACTTTCACAAGGCACTGTATGTTGGTTTGATGGGCACGAGGAAGTAAATTCAGATGCAGCACTAGAAGTATTTGTAAAATTATTCATGTCAGGTGTTGGCAAGTGTGCACCTTTAAGAAACTAACTGTGAGAACTGTTAGAGCCCTCTGGATTGATTAAAACATTTTCTGGTTCAAAGAATTATGCAGAAGAAGTGGCAAATAAGTCAGGCTGCTCAGCTGATTGGCTGACATGTAAATTGAGAAATGTTGTGACTAAACTTTAAAAAAGGAGAAAAGATGAAGGAGAATAAATTATATTACAAAAGATAAATTACATAAAACACATTGGAAAAATACTTTTGAGTATCTTAAATTATATCATCGGCAGAAAACCCAATTAATCTCCATCGTTCATTGAAGTTCATGGGTCATTTATAACAAAACCTTTCAACATTTCCATTCATTTCAATGGCTATTTCACAAATACAAGTTGAAACACTCAGAAGTAAAATGACAACATTGAATAGTGAGCCATCATATCTTTGTATAAAGATCTCATTTTAAAAGAAGGATTTCCGTTTTGAATTTTGTGAAGTTAGTGTGGGAGAGGTGGGACAACTATTGTTATCCATCAATAATGATAAGCCACTAGGTATAGACAACTTTGATGGGAAACCATAGAGATTGTTAGCAGACTCTATTGCCACCTCTATTTACTACAGCATATCTTTAATCAAAGACTAAAGGAGAGTGTGTGTTGACAGACGTGGAAGGAAGCTAAAGTTATTCCACTGCCTAAAAATAGTAAAGCACCCTTTGCTGGCTCTAACAGCTGCCCAATCAGTTTGCTGCCTGTTCTTAGTAAACTGATGGAGATAATTGTGTTTGACCAAATACAATGCTATTTTTCAGAGAACAAGTTAACTACTGACTTTCAGCACGCATATAGAGAAAGGCACTCAACTAGTACTGCACTGACTCAGATGACTGATGAATGGTCAAAATAAATGGATGACAAGATGATAGTTGGAGTTGTATTGTTAGAATTCAGTGCAGCCTTTGATGTTATTGATCATACATTGTTATTGAAGAAATGCTATGGCTTTAAATCACCTGCCATCACATGCTTGGAGAGTTATTTATCGAATAGAACCCAGAGAGTGTTCTTCAATGGAAGCTTCTCTGACATCAGCTATGTACAGTGTGGTGTCCTTCAGGGAAGTTTCCTTATGCCATTACTCTTCTCTATTTTTTACAAATGATTTGCCAATGGTTTTACACAAGAATGACACATGCGGATGATTCCACACTCTACATGTCAGCACCCAAAGCCAGTTAGCTCACAGAAAATCTAAATAAGGAGTTATAGTCATTATAATAATAAACTGGACTTAAATACATTAAAAAATAAAAAACCTCAACTGGTTGTGCATGAAGGGTGTGACCATTGAGTAAGTTGAGGAAGCTAAACTCCTAGTTATTCCACTGGATGTTCAATTATCATTGTCAAGTCATACTGACAAAGTTGTTGGGGAGAGATTTGTCAGTTTTAAAAATATCAACTGTATTAGTTGTTCAGGCTCTGGTCTTGTACCATCTTGATTACTGTCTGGTAATATGGTCAAGTGCAGCAAAGAAAGACCTAATAAAGCTGCAGCTGGCTCAGAACAGAGCAGCACGCCTTGCCCTTAACTGCACACACACAACTAATATCAACAACATGAATGCCAGTTTTTCCTGGTTGAGCGTTGACGAGAGATTAACTGCTTTTCTTCTAGTTTTTATGAGAAGTTTTACAGTGATTACAATTACAGATTGTCTGCATAATCAAATAACATTCAGCTCTGACACCGATACATACCCTACAAGACATGCCACCAGGGGTCTCTTCACAGTCCCTAAGACCAAAAGTAATTCACGGCAACACAGTATTATACAGAACCATGATCACATTGAACTCCCTTCCATCTCCAATTAAGCAAACAACAAAATTACCTTAAAAATCTGATTAAACAAAATATCATATAACAGCGGGAACTGTGAGGACACACACACACACACACAGACACACACACACACACACACACACAGACACACACACACACACACACAGATACACACACACACACAGACACACATGCAGAGACAGACACACTCTAATACACATTATGTTTGTTGTTGTATTGTTTGTATTATTATTACACATTTTTATTGAGTATTGTTTGTATATCGTTGTATTTTACATTTGTGTGACAGTCCTTGTCTATCCGTGTGTTAGTGTTTTGTTACTTGCTAATTGGGATCAAAATAAACAAATAGACATGTTGAACCAATCGTTGTTCTCAACCTCACTGAATTTTCAGACAATTTTCAGACGCAGCCTGCTCACGATTCAGCCTGTTCACGATTCACCTGCTCACAATTCAGCACGCTGACGATGCAGCCTGCTCACGTTTCAGCCTGCTCACGATTTGTTACCCACATTACATAGGCTATTGTGACCCAATTAGTGCTCTTCTTGGTGGTCGTCTATAGCTCAGTTGATAGAGCAAGGTGCTTCTAACACCAGGATAGAGGGTTCTTTTCCTGGCCCCACCTGTACATCAACTGTATGCACACATGACTATAACACACTTTCCATAAAAATGTCTGCTAAATGGAATATATTATTTGCTGTCCATTGTTCTGAAGCCTAGCTTGGTTAGACTCTGGCACCTAAATGAGTCTGAATAATACTAAGTAGATGTGAAGATTTGGGGAGCTGGGTTGTGGTCCTGTGTGGTGTCATGACTGTCCTGATCAGGTCAGGTTACAGGAGACCACAACCCTACAGATTATCTCTCAACCCCAACAGAGGAGGAGAGATCTAGGGGTCTGAAGATGTGGGGGTTTTATGACCCCTCAAGCCCCTGGTAAACCTCAGGCCACAGACAAATTCCTTTGTCCTGTTACTATGGAGAACCAACCTCAGAACATTAAACATGAAATAAAGGAACTTTGGAACAATGGTTTCCGTCAGCCACAATGGTGGTCATGACGATAGATGGAATATGAAAATGTATGTCATTTTTGTTTTGTTATTAAAGGTCAATAGATGACGTTATTACGAAAACATTGTAACGTGAAGAGTTTTCCTAGTATATGATTTGATGTTTATACATTGTATGTTGTGTGGAAAATGTCCAAATCAAAGGGAATGTTTTGGTAAAGATGAAATGTGAAGTTAGTTGTCTAAAATTGGATTTGAGTGAAATCTACACCATGCCCTCATTAACGTGGTACGCCCAGAGAATTGCCCTAAAGGCGGTTACGCCCACTTCTGACCCAAGGGTATAAAACCTGTGAGTAAAGAATTCACAGACAAGACAACGTGACCCAAGCTGCAGCCAAGGTCTAAAAAGTAAACGAACCCAGAACGCAACACAAGTTTGAAGACAAAGAAATCCTTTTCTACCCAAGCTACGGATGAGTAGCTGTGTCTAGGCGGGTGAATTCAAGCCGGACCCCCTTAGCATCCAATCCCAGGGAATCGTGGTATCTAAAAGGTTTCATTCCTATGCTGTGAGCTCTGAGCTACAGAGCTGTCTGTCCTCAGAAGACTCCTTCCATAGCAAGGGCGAGGGAACAGACTTCTAAGCCAAAAGGACACTGACATCGAGAGGACGATCAGAGAGGTGCGCAGGAGAAGTGCGTCATCGAGTAGCTGAAAGGTCCCCTGAACGGTCCACGCAGAGAATCCTCGGAGGTCTACCCCGCGTAATTACATCATTATATTCTGACCCATAAGAGCGGCAGTTTGGGGCAAGGCTAGGGTTAGAATAAGCATAGCTGACAAATTCACCCAAATGTATATTTCTCTCGTGTACTTTCTCTTTTTCTCTCTCTTTGAAATCCACATTTTGGGTAACGCGCATAAGTGTGGCCCATTATACTAAGTTCTAATCAATAGCCTATAATGTGTTTTGTCTATGTGTCACGTTCTGACCTTAGTTCTTTTGTTATGTCTTTGTTTTAGTATGGTCAGGGCGTGAGTTGGGTGGGTTGTCTATGTTAGTTTTTCTATGATTTTCTATTTCTGTGTTTGGCCTGGTATGGTTCTCAATCAGAGGCAGCTGTCAATCGTTGTCCCTGATTGAGAACCATATTTAGGTAGCCTGTTTTCTATTGTGTTTCGTGGGTGATTGTTTCCTGTGTCTGTGTTTGGACCACACGGGACTGTTTCGATTTTCGTTTGTTCATTTCACGTTGTTGTTTTGTATTTTTGTAGTGTTCAGTATTATTATTAAAATGGACACTTACCACGCTGCGCATTGGTCCTCCTCTTCTCCTTCATACGACGACCGTGACACTATGTGTATCTTTTATCATCATTTTAGCTTTTTAGTAAATAAATATTCAACTAAGATTGGTGTGGTACGAGCTCATTGGTGTGACCCGGGTCCGTGCAGATTCACGGACTATACAACGTTCAGAACGAGATTGTTAGAGGCAACTGGTTAATTAGCGTCTGTTGTAAAATCGATAATCTGATATTCAGTGAGTTAATTTGGGAAATAGAAACTCAATAAAAACTAGTTTTCCCATGGTGCCCCAGGTTAATGAGTTAAGAATTGCTTGATTCAGTTAATCACACAATTAGAAACTTTTAATCATTCGAGGAACAACAGTCGCCACATGAACTAATACAATGTCACGACAGTGGCTTAGTTGTTAGAGTATGGCGCTTGCAACACCAGGACTGTTTGTTCACTTTCTGCTGAGGTCACTAATACAAATATCTATGATTGTATGTTACTTAGGATACATGTGTTGTTGTTGCATATTAGGTCTACATTCCCCCTTTTGCTTAGACCAAGCATTGACGCATTGCTTTGTAAAGTTTTGACATTTTCACATACATCCTGGTGTCTACTACTAAAATAATATAAGGGATTACATTTTGCCATTACATTTTCATCAGCAGCTGTCAAAGATGTCTACTTGCACTCATTTTATTCAGGAGACAACATCATCTTGACAATCCAATGATTTGCAATGTTTGATTGATTAATGCAACGGCATCTCAAATTCAGTACATTGCAATAGGCAATTAACCAGTCCATTAGACTGGCGAACAGATGTTAATTTAATATGAGTTGGCAAGGCATGACTCCATAAGGAGGCAGATTCTAAATCTTCTCTTCATTTTCCTTGGAGGCCTCGTTAGACCTGACGTTTAAAGTGATACCTGCAACTGAATAACGCTCTCCTTATTAGCTCACGGCATGACCTTTAACCTTTAACCAAATTGTGTTAGCGTGACCCCAGCAGGAGTAATCAAGCAAATCTGAAATAGTCCTCAGCTTTAGCAGTGTCAAATGGAAATATTAGCTTTCCCCCATAATAGCACGATGCTGCAATTCACTTGTTTGTATATTAATCAGACAGCCGATTGAAGAATTAATAAAGGATTTTTTTGTGTGCAAATTCTAAATAGAGAAAGAAGAAGAATCGTATGCTTAAACGTGTAAAATATGAGTCTGGGCATGTTACGTCTTCAATAATAATTAAGCGGGGCTTCTCCATGGAGAGAATTAAGCAGTGATTTGTAAATTGATGCTCTGTGGACCAAAAGGTGACCAAAAACAACCTGACACAGGACTTTTCTTCCCACAAGATAAGTTGTCAATCAAAACATAGAAGATACATTGGGAAAAATTCCGCTGAGTCCATGATCATGGGCTACTTTGCCAATAGTTAGTCACAAATCATTGTATCTTATTCATGGAATTTTCATGTCAATATAGCGATGGGAATAGATGCTTTATTTTGGTAATACAGCACAAATATTTTGTGAAATCCCCCTAAGTTATATATTTGGAATACAAGTGTAATTGTAGTGTGCATTGCTCATTAGCTGCAAGTATTTGACTGCAGAATGATCGCTAGACGATTCGCTTAATGATACTGTAGTGGGCTAAATCACGGTCAGGGTGATTCTTGGTGGTCTTAAACGAATCTACTTTGAAACAAAAGTATACACCTCACACACATGGTTATGTGCTTAAAATAAGAGGACACCTGTACCATGTCAGATGTAGAGTTGAAATGTATTCAATTTTGAGTTTGCATCCCAATATAACACTTTATATACATCACAGAAGACTGAAATACATTGTTTGATATATAAGCGCTGGATTTTCATCATTTAAAAAACAAACATCTTTGTTAATTATGAAATTATGAAAAATATGAAAAACATTCCAACCATGAGGCCAACAAAGGTGATTTTGGTCATTGACTGCAGGAAAGGGTTACGGGTGTTGTAAAAGTAAGGCTCTCGAATTCTGATCAAGTTGTATATCTTATTAAAATTCAACCTTCAGGCATATTCAGATAAATGGAAGGAAAAGGATTGCACCCTCAATTAAAGCAAATCCTATTTGATAGCTCTGGCTCGAATCACAGGATGTCAGCCATGTTTTATTTATTCATTATCAGTGTCAGAATCTGAGGATATACAGACGACCAGCAGCTGGCAGTTTTTTGCTTAGAGCAAAAAGATGTGTGTTTTTTTTTTTTTTAGCTTAAAAGGACTCAAGTCAAGATAATATCTCTATTTTTATCCACTTTATGAACAGGAAAGCAAAGCAGCACGTGCATTACAAAGGGAATTACATTGCTACGAAATGACATGGTGAAGTAAAACAATCAAGTGCCAAGAATTAGATGAGCTATGACGTCATGATGATCCTGGATGTATTTTACATTTGGAAGCTTGTGATGGCACGGATCTCATATTTACAAAAGACTTTCAGTGTTAATTGCAAATTCTGTGTAATTGCACCGTGGATCGCTGAACAGAATGAAAATAGCTTAGCCCTGTCTGTGCCTCAGAATGAGGACCTGAAATCCTAAAATCCTAGGATGTGGGGTGTCAAATTAAATTAAAATGTATTTGTCACATGCGCCAAATACAATTGGTGTAGGCTGTACCGTGGAACGCTTGCTTACGAGCCTTTCCCAACGATGCAGAGTTGAATAATAGAAACAAAAATAAAAAAGTAACACAAGATATATAAAATAAAATAAAATATACAAGCATGGAGCTACAGTGCATTCGAAAAGTTTTCAGATCCCTTGACTGTTTCCACATTTTGTTGCGTTACAGCCTTATTCTAAAATTGATTAAATCGTTTTTCCCCCCTCATCAATTCACACACAATATTACATTTACGTAAATATTCAGACCCTTTACCCAGTACTTTGTTGAAGCACCTTTGGCAGCGATTACAGCCTTGAGTCTTCTTGGGTATGACGCTTGGCACACCTGTATTTGGGGAGTTTCTCCCATTCTTCTCTACAGATCCTCTCAAGCTCTGTCAGGTTGGATGGGGAGCGTCGCTGCACGGCTATTTTCAGGTCTCTCCAGAGATGTTCAATCGGGTTCAAGTCCGGCCTCTGGCTGGGCTACTCAAGGACATTCAGAGACTAGTCCCAAAGCCGCTCCTGCATTGTCTTGGCTGTGTGCTTAGGGTCGTTGTCCTGTTGGAAGGTGAACCTTCGCCCCAGTCTGAGGTCCTGAGTGCTCTGGAGAAGGTTTCCATCAAGGATCTCTCTGTACTTTGCGCAGTTCATCTTTCCTGACTAGTCTCCCCGTCCCTGCCACTGAGGGGCCCCCATGTTGAGGATCAGCATGGGGGAGGTGGTGTTTTTGCCCATGCTCTCCACCCGGGGCTGGCCTGTCAAGAAGTCCAGGATCCAGTTACAAAGGGGGGGTTCAGTCCAGGGTCACTGGCTTGGTGATGAGCTTGGAGGAAACTATGGTGTTGAACGCTGAGCTGTAGTCTAGAAACAGCATTTTCACATAGTTATTCCCCTCTTGTTCATGTGGGAGAGGGCAGTGTGAAGTACAATTGAGATAGGTGTGAATGCATTAGCATGCATAATGAGGCAAAATTGAAGTTTGAATTGAGAAAAATACTTTAGAGTGTGCAGAGATACACAAATGTTTTTTTATTGAGACAGTCAATTGAATCAGCATTGGTATTTCTTTGTAGTGCATCTTTACACAGTGCTACCTACAATAACTGCCACAGATTCAAATTTGTATTTTTCATGCAATCCACTTACAACTATTTCTGAATAGAATTGGTCTGGACTGTAGGTATTCCCAAAAGATCATCCCACTTACTACACAATTAACCATAAATGGTTTTAAAGTAGAGACACTGAAGATGTTGATCTCTAAAATACTCTCGGATAACAAAACATGGGTATTCTCAGCAATGACAGACATACCCGTGATTAAACTAAAATGCATATTAAATATGCACACAAGGTACTGTGATCATATTTGTAACATTTCAAAGCAACCTATGAAAGTAAACATCCTGCTGGCCTTTCAATGAGAATCACTTGTTACTTTCAGTGAGAATCACTTGTTACTTTCAGTGAGAATCACTTGTCAATTTCAATGAGAATCACTTGTTACTTTTCAATGAGAATCACTTGTTACTTTCAGTGAGAATCACTTGTTACTTTCAATGAGAATCACTTTTCAATGACAATCACAAGTTTATTTTCTTTATCAGGGTCTAAATGGACAGAGAAGAACGATATTACAGGGCAATCTATTTATCCTTCCTTTGATACAGATGTCTAATTAAGATGTATTTCTGCGCTGGCCTCTTTTCCCACACCCCCGGGTAGCTCTTCCATACAAGCAGCTTCACCCACTCACTGTTAACTGACTGCCTTCAATAACCAACTCCGTCATTCGCCTCCTCGCCTCGTCTGCTCCCTAATCTAGTCTAGTCCGTGGGCAGTAGAAAGTTTACTCTTTGTAATAAACACGATCAATTGCTTAGTTCACAGAGAGGGGTTACACACTGTACATCCACGTGAAATGCACCAAACAGAAATGACATCCTGGAGGGGTCATTAGAGCAGATTAAAAGTTAACCAAAAGACCTGGTTAAGTCTGACATTTTCACAAAAATTCCTACTTTGAGCATCCATTTGTTTATTACAACTTCTTGATTAGATCAACGCTGCAATGACCTACATTGTCTGGTGAAGGTCAAAGGTCATCTCCCCATTGAGGTAGTGCAGTAAATTAAACATAGCGTCCATGGATTTCAAAAAAATTTGAATGCATACTGTGTGTGAGACACAACATTGGGCACCTTCACCGGGTAAAGCCTTGAGCGAATACATTTGGCACATTGTTAAAGCCAAGGGCACGTTACTCATTTTTCACAACACAGGGTTGGATGGAAAAGAGAAGGTGGAAACCTTTACCTGCAATGAACACACCACATGTTATTCCCCCTCACCATCATTCATTTCACAATGATATGTCTACTTGGCTTCTGATGCACAGTGAGGTGTGTACCATGCTGGTCTAATGTATTTTCTATCTGTTGTTTGTAAAAACAAACAAAAAACATTTCTTTGTCATTTTGGTCTCTCTTATTTGAGTTTCAAAGGGTTTATTTTTTTATGTTTTGAGTGAAAGTCATGTCATTATTGTCACAGCTTTTGTTGGAAGAAGAAGAGGAGTCATTGGACCAAAAGGCAGCGGGGTACGTGTTCATCTTTATTAGCTTAACTGACTGAACACTGAATACAAAATAACAAAAGAATAGCCGAAACATTTCTGCAAGGTGCAACCAACACTAAACAGAAAATAACCACCCACAACTAACAGTGGGAAAACAGGCTACCTAAGTATGGTTCTCAATCAGAGACAACGATAGACAGCTGCCTCTGATTGAGAACCACACCCGGCCAAACACAGAAATCCAAAACATAGAAAATGAACATAGAATGCCCACCCTAGTCACACCCTGGCCTAACCAAAATAGAGAATACAAGCCTCTCTATGGCCAGGGCGTGACAATTATGTATTCTGACTTAGTGTCATGGGAAGTCATTTGGTGGCAAAACTGAGAAAGATGTCCCTAGTCAGTTATGAATGTGAATCGAAATACACAGTGATTATAGATATTAATGCTTGACTGACTGCGGCATAGTTCTGCATTCTGTTTGTTCTAACCTCAGACCTTAACTGAGAACTCCAGAATATGAATTTGAAAAGGTTTGGATTTTTGTCCACTGCTTGAATATGGTATTAAGTAGAGGTTGAATGCTCTGACATTTTTATACACTTCAAGTTCTACATTTTTATTCTAAAGTACTCTAAATATTATACATGAGAGATGTATTATATATGTCTTATTATAAACTGGGTGGTTTGAGCCCTGAATGCTGATTGGCTGACAGCCCTGGTGTATCAGTCCGTCTACCACGGGTATGACCAAAAATATATTTTCACTGTTCTAATGACGTTGGTAACCAATTTATAATAGCAAGAAGGCACCTCAGGGGTATGTATGGCCCTTAGCCGTGGCATATTGGCCATACAACATATCCCCCCGGGCCTTATTGCTTAATTATGAAGTCCCTTTTCAGAGCCAAGCGTTCAACTTAGTTGACCATTCCAAGTAAGGTTTTGTCCTTGAAAACGTTGTGCCTGTTTGTGCGATGTCGTTTGCGTGTGTATGTTTTGTGTTGTTTAAAATATATATAATCTTACAAAAAATATATATATATATATGTTGTGCGTGATATTGCATCTAACTAATGTAAACATAGCAACGGTACATCTTGATACATCAGGGCATGTCTATTGCTTCTACATGGAACCATATCTTTGATGTAGCCTCACAGCTCCTCTGTTTGATGAAATCCACTTACGTGAGAGTTCTCAATCTATTTGTGAGTGAATTCTCAACCGTTTTGTGAGCGAATTCAAAAAGCACTCGTATTGCTTTTATCCCTTTAAAAACATAATATCCCTTTGAGTGCAGTCTATTGAGGTTAAGGAAACATTGATATTGAAGAGTTCCTCAATCCCATTCAACACAGTTTGTTTGTGATCTACAAACAGAATGTGATCTACAAAGAGTCTGAACCGATTCAGGGTGTCAGCAACTGCTTGTACATCTTAAATTTCAGACCATGTCCAAGTGGGATTTTGATTGAGTGGGGCGATTTACTTGCAGAAACTTGGTTTAAATCCATAATGTGTCAGATAATTACCAATTTGCCTTTCAGGATGTTTTGTCAACGGGTGCTTGCAAAGCATCTCAGAGGTGTTTGAGAAGAAATATAGAATTTGTTTAATTTGCTTGATCGTAAAGTTCTGCAAAAGCCAATTCCACTGTATTACTTGTTGTCTCACATTCCTGTTACCTCTCTGTATGTGATAAATAGACGTATTGTGCATGACCAACTTCACGTTGATCAATCATCCCTATCTCATTTGATCATAATGTAAGACCCGTTTTGATTGAAAATATTCCTCAAGGTTCTTGCCCACCGACAAAATAATGAATAGCCCCTACACCCTGTGGTGATTGATGTACTGCATGACCGCATTGTTTATAAAACGTTGTCAGAATGTAATTGAGGTGACCAGCACATCCGTTATTAGCCTGGCAAGTCTACACATAAAATACCTATTTCCCATCAAGTTTGTAGGTTGAACCAATTTTATTTAACCTTTATTTAACTAGGCAAGTCAGCTAAGAACAAATTCTTATTTACAATGACGGCCCACCGTGGACAAATTGTGCGCCACCCTATGGGACTCCTAATCACGGCCGGTTGTGATGCAGCCTGGAATCAAACCAGGGTCTGTAGTGATGCCTCTAGCACTGAGATGCAGTGCCTTAGACCGCTGCGCCCTCAGGAGCCCAAATTATCAAGTCATGCATTTACTTTGGGTTAGTTCCTATAAATTCATTATCCCAAAAATGATTATGATAACGGATTTAAAAAATACAGCGTAGATAATGGCCAGAACAACCATATCCAACAACCATACACATGCAGGTTAAACGTTGTTGACTGAACTATTGCAAAATAATATTACATTATTGTATTTATTTGTTTATAATGTAGGTTTTGTTCGAGTCTCCGTTCTATGACATGACTTCTTCAGCCGTGTGTATTGCTACAACTCAGATTCCATATAACATGCTCTAATTCAAGGATAGTGGCAAAGTCACAAACTATTTTTAGTAACCTTTCTTCAGTTGTTGGATTGGTTTCTGTTAGTCTCTGAGCAGGTATCAGGAGAGAGCTGCCGGAGGGATGTCTGGGCATCCGGTACAGATGAAGACCTGACCCAGTAGTCGCCACCTGCAGAACCAGCAGGGGTTTTCAATTCAAGCTCTAGCGAGCCTGAAATTCACAACACTACAAACCTGATTTCAAGTTTCCTTACAGATAGTGGTGAGTTAAAATTGGCTAAAGGTGCATTTGAAATGGTTAAAAAGTGTCTGATAATCTGGACCATGCAAGTAGAGGCCAAAGGACATTTTTATTCTAATGTACTCTAAATATTATAAATGAGAGATGTATTATATATGCATTATTATAAACTGGGTGGTTCGAGCACTGAATGCTGATTTGCTGGCAGTTGTGTTATATCAGACCGAATGCCACGGGTATGACGAAACCTTTATTTTTATTGCTCTATTTATGTTGGCAACCAGTTTATAATAGCAATAAGGCATTTCAGGGGTTTGTGATATATGGCCAATATAACACAGCTAAGGGCTATATCCAGGTGTATGGGAACCATGGTTTAAGGAATTAAATAAATGCTTTCTTCACTTATTTATTTTGAGCCCCTCCACTTCGGAGGTTGAAAGACCTAATTTGACAACTCATCAGAAACTTAGCCTTAAACGTCAATGTCATTCCTGGTACTAAATGTACCTTTTGTTGAGGCTCAATAGTGGTCAATGGAATCTCTCAATTGTGGTAAATGGAACCTCTCAATAGTGGTAAATGAAACCTCTCAATTGTGGTAAATGGAGCCTTTCAATAGTGGTAAATAGAACCTATCAATTGTAGTAAATAGAACCTCTCAATTGTGGTAAATAGAACCTCTCAATAGTGGTAAATGGAATCTCTCAATTGTGATAAATGGAACCTCTCAATAGTGGTAAATGGAACCTCTCAATTGTGGTAAAAGGAACCTCTCAATTGTGGTAAATGGAACCTCTCAATAGTGGTAAATAGAACCGCTCAATTGTGGTAAATAGAATCTCTCAATTGTTGTAAACAGAACCTCTCAATAGTGGGAAATACAACCTCTCAATAGTGGTAAATGGAACCTCTCAATTTTGGTACATGGAACCTCTCAATAGTGGTAAATGGAACCTCTCAATAGTGGTAAATGGAACCTCTCAATTGTGGTAAATGGAATGGTGTGATACAAGACAAACCAAAGGAAAATGAAAAGATGATCAGCGATGGCTAGAAAGTCGGCGACCGCCGAACTCCGCCCGAACAAGGAGAGGGACCAACTTTGGCGGAAGTCGTGACAGTCGTGACCGTCCTGGCCGTGACCGTCCTGGCAATAGGACCGCAGAAACCTTCCCACATCCTGGTTCACTCTCTCCACCTGCCCATTACTCTCGGGGTAAAACCGAAGTAAGGCTGATCGAGACCCCCAGACGTTCCATGTATGCCTTCCAGACCCTAGACGTGAACTGGGGACCCCGATCAGTCACTATATCCTCAGGCACCCCGTAGTGCCGGAAGACATGTGTAAACAAGGCCTCCGCAGTCTGTATGGCCATAGGGAGACTGGGCAGAGGGAGGAGATGACAGGACTTAGAGAAATGATCCACAACAACCAGGATTGCGGTGTTACCTTGTGAGAGTGGAAGATCAGTAAGAAAATCCAACGACAGGTACAACCAAGGCCGCTGTGGAACGGGTAAGGGGTGTAGCTTACCTCTGGGCAGGTGCCTAGGAGCCTTACACTGGGTGGAAGAGGAAGAGGAAGCATAAACCCTCATGTCCTTAGCCAAGGTAGGCCACCAGTACCTCCCGCTCAAACAGCGCACTGTCCGACCGATCCCAGGATGACCAGGTGACGTGTGGGCCCAATAGATCAACCGGTCACGGACAGCAGACGGGACGTACAGACGCCCAGTGGGATACTGGACGGGAGCGGGCTCTGCACGAAACGCCTGCTTAATGTCCGTGTCCAGCTCCCACACTACCGGCGCCATCAGGCAGGAGGCGGGGAGTATGGGAGCGGGATCCATGGGCCCCTCCTCTGTTTCATACAGCCGGGACAATGCATCTGCCTTCACGTTCTGGGAGCCTGGTCTGTTAGAAAGGGTAAACACCTAAACGGGTGAAAATATGGAACCCTCACCTTACCTGGTGAGGGTTCAGTCTCCTCGCTGCCCGGATGTACTCCAGATTGCGGTGGTCAGTCCAGATGAGAAAAGGGTGTCTAGCCCCCTCAAGCCAATGTCTCCACACCTTTAAAGCCTTTACGACAGCCAACACCTCCCGGTCCCCCACGTCATAGTTTCGCTCCGGTGGGCTAAGCTTCTTCGAAAAGAAGGTACAGGGACGGAGCTTTGGTGGCTTACCCGAGCGCTGAGAGAGCACAGCTCCTATCCCAGCCTCGGACGGGTCCACCTCCACTATGAACGCCAAAGAGGGATCAGGATGGGCCAGCCCGGGAGCCGAGGTAAACCGAGCCCTCAGGTGAATTAAAGCCCTGTCCGCCTCAGCTGTCCACTGCGCACCGGGCCCCCCTTCAGCAGTGAGGTAATGGGAGCTGCTACCTGACCAAAACCCCGGATAAACCTCCGGTAGTAGTTGGCAAACCCTAAGAACCGCTGCACCTCCTTTACCGTGGTGGGAGTTGGCCAATTACGCACGACTGCAATGCGGTCACTCTCCATCTCCACGCCTGAGGTGGAAATGCGATACCCTAGGAAGGAGACGGACGGTTGGAAGAACAGGCATTTCTCAGCCTTGACGTACAGGTCATGCTCCAACAGGTGACCAAGCACTCTGCGCACCAGGGACACATGCTCGGCGCGTGTAGCAGAGTATATATAAATGTCATCAAAATAAACCATTACAACATACCCGTGCAGGTCCCTGAAAATCTTGTCTACAAAAGACTTGAAAGACTGATGGAGCATTCATCAACCCGTACGGCATGATGAGGTACTCATAGTGCCCAGAGGTGGTACTGAAAGCCGTCTTCCACTCGTCTCCCTCTCGGATACGCACCAGGTTGTAAGCGCTCCTGAGATCTAATTTGGTGAAGAAGTGCACCCCGTGCATTGACTCTATCGCTGTGGCTATGAGCGGTAGTGGGTAACTATACCTCACAGTGATCTTATTCAGACCCCGATAGTCAATACACGTTCGCAGACCTCCCTCCTTCTTCTTCACAAAAAAGAAACTCGAGGAGGTGGGTGAAGTGGAGGAATGAATGTACCCCTGACGCAGGGATTCGGAGACATATGTTTCCATAGCCTCCGTCTCCGCCTGTGAGAGGGGATACACATGACTCCTGGGAAGTGCAGCGTCTACCAGGAGATCTATCGCACAATCGCCCCATTGATGAGGTGGTAATTGAGTCGCCTTCTTTTTGGAGAAGGCGAGAGCCAAATCGGCATATTCAGGGGGAATGCATCCGGTGGAGACCTGGTCTGGACTCTCCACCATAGTAGCACCAACGGAAACCCCTAAACACCTACCTGAGCACTCTCACGACCACCCTCTGTGGCCAAGAAACAGTGGGATTATGACAATCTAACCAGGGTAGTCCCAGCATCACGGGAAAGTCAATAACGAAGAGACTAATTCTCTCCGTATGACCCCCCTGCATCACCAACGTCCGCGGGTAGCCAGCATGTTTTTCAGCCGGATGGGCAAGTCCACCAGCTGGTCGAACGTGAGGGTGGTGTCTCTGCAGGCCAACTCCCGACAGATGTCCTTGCGCAGACTGCAGCGGTAATGGTCGATCAGGGCCCTGTCGCTCCATCCCGCGCCAGCAGCCAGGGTCCTAAACTCCAGGGCGAACTCCTAGGTGCTCCTCATCTCCGGGTCAGATGGAAGAGGCGCTCACCCGCCGCTCTACCCTCGGGCAGGTGGTCGGTGACTGCCCGGAAACAGAGGGTGCACTCCTCAAACTGGTCCATCTCCTTCTCTCCGCACAACGTTGGCCCACTCCAGGGCTTTCCCGATGAGGCACGAGACGAGGGAGGACACCCTCTCACGGCCCGATGGAGCCGGGTGGACGATCGCCAGGTATAGCTCCAGTTGAAGCAGGAACCCCTGGTAGTTCGCCACCTCTCCGTCCTACTCCTGGGGCAGGGAGAGATGAATCCCACTGGAACCAGGTGGAAAAGGGGCACTAAGAGAAGACCCTGGTTGTTCTGGTGGAGGCACTGGAAGAACTCCCTGTCTCTTCCAGTGGTCCATAGCCCAGACAATGAGGTCCATGGCAGTGCCAAGATGGTGAAGCATTGCTGCATGCTCCTGGACGAGCTCCTCCTCCCCTGTAACCGGGGTACCTGGTCCTGCTGACTCCATACTTGGTCGGTGATTCTGTAAGGGTGCGTGCTGATGGCTGGGAAGTCAGGCGCAGGAGATCGAACTTGGTATAAAATGAAGCAGTTTAATAAGTGCTCAAAAATTTTGAAACAAAAACATATACAAAATAATAAAAGTGGGTACAAAACCTGTTGCACACCAGAACATATCTTGCACAAAGCTTACAAACAAACAATCACCGACAAGGACAATGAGGGGGAACAGAGGGTTAAATACACAACATATAATGAATGGGATTGGAACCAGGTGTGATACAAGACAAGACAAAACCAAAGGAAAATTAAAAGATGATCAGCGATGGCTAGAAAGTCGGCGATTGCGAACGCCGCCCCAACAAGGAGAGGGACCAACTTCGGCGGAAGTTGTGACAGAACCTCTCAATTGTGGTAAATAGAAACTCTCAATAGTAGTAAATGGAACCTCTCAATAGTGGTAAATGGAACCTCTCAATAGCGGTAAATAGAACCTCTCAGTAGTGGTAAATAGAACCTCTCAATAGTGTTAAATAGAACCTCTCAATTGTGGTAAATAGAATCTCTCAATAGTGGTAAATAGAACCTCTCAATTGTGGTAAATATACCTCTCAATAGTGGTAAATAGAACCTCTCAATAGTGATAAATAGAACATCTCAATAGTGATAAATAGAACCTCTCAATTGTGGTAAATAGAACCTCTCAATAGTGATAAATAGAACCTCTCAATTGTGGTAAATAGAAACTCTCAATAGTGATAAATAGAACCTCTCAATTGTGGTAAATAGAAACTCTCAATAATGATAAATAGAACCTTGCTTTCTCTTATTATGATGTGGGACATCATGTTCAAATCATCTCTATATGAAAATAGTCAATATATTTATTCTTACAACCCTTTTCTTCGAGTCCCTCTAATGATATTCTACTCATAGGACATTTTTGAGTGGTTCTAATAAGTGACATAAGGCAAAATAATCAAGTCAGCAAGTTTTCTCACTATTTTTGATTGAGTGTTTTGTTGTTGAAATAGATGACTGTGTATTGCCATATCATCTAAAGAGGGTTGATGTTCTAGCACAGATGTTGTGTCCTCTCAAAAACCTGTTTATAGGTCCCAAGGTACATTTTAAAGGTTATTATGTAGAAGAATTGCATCTGAAATGCATGAGGTGCACTTCAACAGCATGACCAGTGCTGTTAAGTTCAAGGTTGCAGTCCATTAAGATGCATGGATTCTGTTTATTTTGATTGTGTACTCTTAAGGAATCAATAATGAATTAAAAATTAGGTTATGGTACACACGTGTTCATGTACATTTGATTATTGTCCGTTTGGAAATTTGAGTTAAAATGTTAGTTACGTACTCAGATTTAAGTAGGTTTTGGCCAACACTTTATTGAGGAAATGTGAGTCAGAAAGTACTACAAAAGTAACCATTACTGAAACTGCTTGTAAATTGTTAAGAGATGTTTCCCATGCTATCCCAAAGAACAGGAACCTTCTGACATCCCTGTAATGAAATGGCTTGTTTCATTGATTAAAGTCAAAGATTCTAAAATTTTAGAACATGATTTCCAAGAGAAATATACAGCATATACATTTAAAAAAATAAATAATTTAAGATTACTTCTTGAACAATTGTTGATTATATATCAAAACAATCCTTTCATAAAGTTTATGGGTTTATTATGAAAACATGATAATGTACATACAGTAACATGTTTTGGCATCGCCAGGGCGGGGATTTATTATCTACAACATTTGCTCATATTCTTTGGGCTAGTAGAGCTAGATTAAAGGGGCAATCTGCAATGTGTTATATGTAGTCCATTTTTGGACTTATAAATTAATAAAATGTACCTATATTGATACTTGAAGAATATAACTTAATATAAATGCCTCATGAGCTTAGTTCAACTGTTGTACCCCAAAAGATAAGCTTGTTTTACTCCAATTTTTGTAAATAACGTAAATGTACACTCTATTTAGCCTCAAAACATGGTTAAAACTATCATTTTGATATCAGGGATGGTCAGTTATTGCATCCATAGCTATGTCTATGAGAGTGGTACCATTTCTCCAGCCCATTCCCTCAGTATTTAACTGAAACAGAGGCAGGGATATGGCTTTGTTATTGTTTCAACTGCTGATTGCCCCTTTAAAGCTACTGCTGAACGTGATTACACTTCTAATGAAGAATGATGAATATTTGGTTTAATGAGTCTTCTTGACCTTCAAGTTTGTAACCTACAGTATTACCAACCTCCTACGATGTGTCCAACTGCTTGCCATCACATCAAGTGAAACATACAACAGAAATGCCTTCTAAAACTCTGAATGACTAATCTACTTGCTTCAGTCTGCTTATATGGTCAGTATGCTACTAACATCCATATCACACCAGTGGTTCTCAATCCTGGTCCTAGGGATCCAAAGGGGTGCCCATTTTTGTTTTTGTCCTAGCGCTACACACCTGATTCAAATCATCAAAGCCTTATGATGAGTTGATCATTTGAATCAGGTGTGTAATGTTAAGGCAAAACAAAAATGTGCTCCCCTTTTGGGTCCCCAGGACCAGGATTGAGAACCAGTACTCTACACACCTAGCCAACTTAATGTGTTACTGATACTCAAAATCTAACAGTCTAGTAATTAATGAGGGACAAAATTGTACTTTGAAAGTCTCATTAGTGGCCATTGCCAAATCACTAAATCAAAGTTATGAAGTTTCCATAGCTACTGATGGTTTGAGTGATACTGAGACCTTGGTTTTCCAAATCAAGTCTTGCTTATCTCCTCCCAAAATCTCCTAGTTGAGGCATCTGCACCCAAAAAGCCATCGGCACTAATTACTTTCTGTTTTCCTGAAATCTTGTTCTCACCTGTTGCACAATTTAATTTCAGGCTTTAGTGCTGTGTCACTGTCAGCATTATTTAATAATGTTTGAAAGACATTGTGTCTTTGACGTGAGTTTGTATTAAATTAGGAACACTTCATGCTTTGGGGATTACTTTCTGATTTGGTAGGTAGTAACTTGCATGGTAATGGAGTTGCCAGAAAGCCCCTAGAGTTCCCAGTAACTGTAACTCTAGCCTAGCGGTTAAGAGCATTGGGCCAGTAACTGGAAAATCGTTGGTTTGAATCCCGAGCCGACTAAGTGAAAAAAAATCTGTTGATGTGCCATTGAGCAAACAGTTTAACCCTAATTGATCCAAGGTAACCTGTCTAAATGACTATCGCCCCATAGCACTCACATCTGTAGCCATGAAATTATTTTAAAGGCTGGTCATGGCTCACATAACAGATCCACAGATGATGCAATCTCTATTGCACTCCACACTGCCTTCTCCCACCTGGAGAAGAGGAACAACTATTTGAGAATGCTGTTCATTAACTACAGCTCAGCGTTCAACACCATAATGCACATCAATAAGCTCAGGATCCTGGAACTGAACACCTCCCTCTGCAACTGGAACCTGGACTTCCTGACGGGTCACCCCCAGGTGGTGAGGTATGCAACAATACATAATCCATGCTGACCATCAACAAAGGGGCCACTCAGGAGTGCGTGCTTAGTCCCCTCCTATACTCCCTGTTCACCCACGACTGCGTGGCCACGCACGACTCCAACACCATCATTAAGTTTGCTGCTCACCGACGATGATGAGACCACCTATGTGTGGCAGTGTGGTGCCAGGCCAACAACCTCTCCCTTGATGTCAGCAAGACAAAGGAGCTGGTCATGGACTACAGGTAACTGAGGGCTGAGCACGCCCCCATTCACATCGATGGGGCTGTAGTGGAAAAGGTCAAGAGCTTCATGTTCATCTGTGTCCACAGGTGGTCTAGAGGAAGGCCCTAAAAACTGTCAAAAACTCCAGCCACCCAAGTAACATACTGTTCTCTCTGCTCCCACTGCACCAGGTCTGGAACCGTCAGGACCCCGAGCAGCTTCTACCCCCAAGCCATAAGACTACTAAATAGTTAACCAAATAGCTAACTGGACTATCTCCATTGACCCTCTTTGTACTAACTCTTTTGACTCATCTCATACACTAATGCTACTGTTTATTATCTACCATGTTGCCTAGTCACTTTATCCCTACCTACAGTATATATGTACAGTTCTACCTCAATGACCTCGTACCCCTGCACACCAACTCAGTACTTGTACCTTGTGTATGTGGCCAAGTTATCTTTACTCATTGTGTATTTATTCCTTGTGTTATTATTTAATATATATTTTTCACCCTATGCATTGTTCGGAAGGGCCCATAAATAAGAATGTCACTGTTAGTCTATACCTGTTGTTTACGAAGCATGTGACAAATACAATTGGATTTGAAGTCGCTCTGGATAAGAGCATCTTCTAAATTACTCAAATGTAAATGTAAAATGTAACTGCTCTCATGTTCCACTTGAGCAAGCACAAAAACTGCTAAACTCAATTAATATGCAATTACAATACAATTAGAATATAATTACTATGCAATTACAAATAAATGACATAATATTACCATGCAATTACAATAACATTACTATGCAACTATGATATTACTGTAAAAAAGTGTTACTTCCCACTTATGAGATAAACTTGCAGGGTAACAGGCTAGAAGCATACAATGGTTGCAATGTATTGGTTGATTGTTTCTTCCATTAAAATCCATTTGAGTTTTCTTCAGGATGTGTGGTAGTTAATTAACCACAAGAGGTTTGCGTGTATGCGCTGCCAATCATCACCCCTCGCTGAACTACATACCTGCAACCTGTGGGTGGAGGGTGAGTGAATTGTGGTGTCATTTATTTGCAGAGTACTGTCATTAGCAAATGTGTTTGTCATAAGTTGGGTGCAATAGGTAGAATTTTTGCTTACGCAGTGCTCATAACAACTTTCACTCACAGGCAGCCTCAAATGGTTTGATAGATTGGCCCTAAAGCCTTCCATAAATTGTAGAACACAGAGACAGGCCCATTGCAGTACATCAATGTCAAATAGATCAATAAATCCATGAATTGAATGTCATGCTATTTTTCTTTATGAGAAAATAGTATCATAAACTGTAGTACTGAATTTAACTAACAAGTAGGCTAAGTGACAAGTAGGTGACTGAGTAAGGCAAGGAGTCCACTGGTGTGCTCATAAATTCATGACTTTCCAGCCCACTCATATTTAGAGGATTACTCTTTTATTTAGATTTAAATGTACAAATATTTTTAATATTCATTATGATTAAAGGTCTGTATGTCCATGCTTTTCAGTAGCCATTTTACCTAGTAATAGTGATAAGCCACAGGTACTCAATATCTACAGGTAGTTAACAGAATGACATGGCTAGTGCTGTTGCCAAGAAAACAATAGTATGTGACCACCTGAACTAAGGCATAGGTTATTAGACTGTGCTAGTACACTGAACTAAATCATAGGCTATTAGACTGTGTTAGAACACTGAACTTAAGCACAGGCTATTAGACTGTGTTAGTCCACTGAACTAAAGCATAGACTATTAGACTGTGCTAGTACACTGAATTAAAGCATAGGCTATTAAACTCATCACTCAAGCGTGGTTCACTGAACAGCCAATGCATGAATCCCTCAATGAAATATGCATGATGGCATACTTAGACCTTGCAGACTATACAGAAATATCAATGTCACTGTTAATCAGTTATAATATTCAGCTCAGGGAAGTTTGTTATTCAAATTAATCTAGAGCAACAGAAAATGACATGTGTATGTCCACACCCATATTAATATCTAATTCAGTGCTTTCAGTGCCACATTCAGAATAGAACATTAGTCTACCTGGTTGTTAATGTGTGTTGAATTACATTTGAATTGTCTCATCTATGGATAACAAAAATAAACAAATATAAATCTCAGCAGAACTCTTGTTTGCATAGACCCTTGATTAATTGTTAGTAAATGTAAATATATGGTGGACTTTGTCTCATTCAATTTTTTAAAACTAATTTTCACTAGATGGCAGCAGTTACACGTTTTAGTTTACTGTGTCGCTGTCCAGTGTACTTGACGCAGTTAATAGAAAATAGCTGGACTAACCATAATACTTTTCATTTTGGCAGTGATCTTTTTTTGTAGTAATGACCACGTGAAAAGCCAAACACAAATTGTGATCGAGCCTATTTGAACATTTGAAATTTGATAAATTGTCTTCCGTTAGTTACCTGTTCAGGAAAATGCCACGTTTTTGCTCTCAGTACAGCAATCCGGGTAGTGTAGGCTAACCTAGAAAAAAACGTATAGGATTCTATTGGAAAAATCCCTAATCCTACAGGATTTTTTTGACAAGAGAACTTTATAATCGAATAGATCCAAGTAAACATCCGCCTTGTAAAGGGAATCCCAGCTTCAGTCATCCACACCTTCTGAAACAAAAGTGCATTCATGAAATATAATGATGTCTATGTATGTCTTTGTAGGTTACCTAACCAAATGGAGGGAGCATAACATTGGTGATAGTGAGAGAGTGATGATATTATGTAGTGTTACATTAACTGTCTATAAAGCAGCGGTGTTTACACTGCTTACATACTGGGCAAACGTTAAACCATCAACACCTAGGCTACACACAACAATCCTTTGCA
Source organism: Oncorhynchus mykiss (assembly GCF_057628025.1). Lineage (NCBI taxonomy): Eukaryota > Metazoa > Chordata > Actinopteri > Salmoniformes > Salmonidae > Oncorhynchus > Oncorhynchus mykiss. The sequence goes on from NC_143041.1 coordinate 39,142,357, forward strand.
TATGAATTTGATCGGTTATGTAACCGGTGTATCAATATACACGTGCGATCTAGTGAATTTGGTTTTATTCTTAGGGTTCGTGTAAAGCAGAAACGTACAACGTATCAATATAAAAACATGTCATTTTTGTTGGTCACGGTGTCGCCACTTGGTCTAGTAACTAGTCGATATTACGGCGCTAACATGCGTTTCACTGGGTTATATGCATTTGCACCTGTGTTGGTGCTTCTTCAGAATGGTAGGCTACCCGTCTCAAAGTTGCCGTGAAGGCACTCAGATTGATTTACAATTCCCCTGCATCATATATGATGGTTGAGTCCAACTCCTTCCGTTGGATACAGGCACCCTCTATTCGTTCCTCTCTTGCAATCTCCTAGTTGCCTACGCATTCTGTCTTTATACTTGCATCCAGGAAACCTATTTGGGTCTCATCTCTACGATCTCGTATCTCTGCAGTAGCCTTTCTTGATGATATGAGAGCTAATATAGGCGAATCCCTGCACCATAGGCGTCACATCTTCTTGCCAAAGCTGGATCTCTATGCATTTTTGTGATCGTTGAACAAAACCCAAGAAACCGGTGGCTGCGTGGAATAACAACGAACATGACTGCGATGGGGAAATTTAAGCATACCCTGCTTATTTTTGCAGGTCTGATTACCGCAGCTAACGGTAAGTTACTCCATATGTGTAGTTTGCTCTCTATAGATGCGACTCTGTCAAAATTATTGTTCGACGTGTTTAACGAAAACATCAATGATAATCTGACGTTTAATAGTTTGAGAAAAACTTGCATGAGGGCAATTTATCCAGAAGCAAAACGTTTCACAATTACGGTGACTAAACGCCTGATTAATACTTGTGGTTTATTGTGTATTTTGATGGTAGTCCATGGTTAAATTACAATGTAGGCTTAATTTCAGTTTATACGTAAGCTTATGACTAAAACCTGACGGTCGGTCTCATTCCTGCTTTTCCGAGTGAGACTGGCATGCCGTTGCACAAGTGGCTCATCAATAGCGCCTTTATAGGTTTTACATTTTATTTTGCCCAGGCTGACCGGTGTCTTTGTGCCCCACAATGGTTTTAAGTGTTTTAAAAAGCCACATTTGAGTGAAAGAAACACCTTGGCCTCCACAGAGGTTTCATGATTAGGCTATCATTTTCATTACCATTAATATTCCTCTAGCCCAATTATTCATGATTCGTTATCAGCCTGTTATTTATTGTTTCTTCACCATGGATTGTAAATCGTTGCCATACACTTGTGCAATAATTCCCCCTGTAATATTATTGCAGTGGTTTCATTATTCTCATATATGTTTCATTGCCATTATTGGAATAATAATCTAGGCCTATTTGAGATGTGTCTACTTCTTATTTGAGACTATGTTGGTTCCCATATACGAGTTATTTTTTGATCATATCTATAGGTTTTGTGTAATTTAGTTGAAATACTGTCTCTATCTTTAATGGTAAACCACAGAGGTACAGTGAAGGGGCAATTCATGTTTCATATTTGTGATGGTTAAGAATATATTGCTAGTAATGAAAACACATAGATGACTTGGCAAATAGGCTATCATCATTTACTTTTTCTCAATAATACCTCTTAAAATGACACTTTCAATCACGTAAATGTAATTGAAGGGGATAACCAGTTCAGGGGCCACAGTTGAATATTGAATATATTAGAAGCATCTGTACTCATAGCTAGCTGGCTGCTACGCATTTCTGTACCAGATGATGAGAATTCCGATCTTGCTCTGACAATTGGCAGTGATGATAATGACATGCCTTAGTTTCATATTAGTAGGCTATTTGAGATGCTACAATCTACCCTAACATCAAACGTTTATCCATGAAAAAAACCTCTGGAACACATGTTGACAAGGGAGGCTCACTGCATAGGTTGTTGTACAATAACATCTGAATATTGGTGATTCAACATTGTTTCACTTGTGTCATCAAAACTAGACTTTTACCATAACCCCAGGTAACATAGCAACCTCAGCAGCATATATGACTAATAGACTATATGACTATTTGTATTGCTGTCTGTGAGTGACAGCCTAACCACAGAGCTTGTACATTCTCTCAATGTTAGTCTCTCAATGTTAGTCTCACGTAGTAAGGCCATGGAATCACCCTGGAATTGCACATGCGGGCTACATGTTTCTAAATTGAGGAGTGTCTGAATCTCTAAACACAACACCCTCGGCACGCTTACAGGTCATAGGCCGGCCTCCTGACATAGAGTGAACCCCTGACTTCTTCTACCTTCAATTCATATTTTGACTTACAATTGATAGTGAAGTGCAGTGTCATCACCACTCCCACACACACCCACCCACCCACTCCTGCAGCCATATTAGGCAAGATCACATGCTTGTTCTGATGCATTTGGATTCTAGGTCTTTCTATAAACCAGTGTACCAGTGAGGATTTCCTACACTGGACAACTTGTTACAGCTGTCGATAAGTCATCGATAATAATAAGCCAATTTTTTTGTCTGTCATTACATTAAGATATAAGGGCAACATAGCTACAGTACATTCAATGAAATTCACGATTTGATTTAAAAACCTACGTTTAACCCTTTGTCATGGTTGGTGTCTTGACGGATTTGTCCAAAATTGTGTGACATAAACCATTCCTTTTCTGTCCTTTCATTTATGGCAGTGTAAATTGCCCTTTTATCATACATGAATCATTAATCAGTTAAATTAGACATAGAATTTTAACCCTGTAAGAATCCTGGATCTTGCTGTCTGACAGTTTTTTGTAAAGAGATTTCAGAAATGCAGTGAAACTACGTAACATTTCGTGTCTCCTTATGTTATGGGATGGAAACAGTTTTCATAGGCACACAAATCCCCAAAAATGTATGCCTTTGCAAAATCTAATGCTTCTACCCGAAGGAGTCACGATATCTTGATACTTAAAACCTAAATCGATACTGTCATTAATGTGTTCTTCAATAATTATGCATAATAATTGTTGGATGCACATTTGGTGTCCAGCTGATTAGTTACGCCCTGATATTTTCACACTTCATCATCTGATCCAGGAAGGAATTTTCCAAATAACAATCAAGTGACGAACAGCTGTTGTGATAGTGCATGCGACACAACAACAGCCCAAGTGCTGGAATCCACGGTTGTGATTGTGCCTGGATCCACGTTGGATCTAATCACTGTTGTTTTCTATGTGATTTACAGCAGGGTCTCGTTAGATTTAACAGAAAAAAACATAGAGGTAATGAGTTCATGTTTTCATAGTATGTTTTTGTACCTTGGATTAACACCAAGGCTACTGTGTTCAATTGTGTAGGAAATACTTTTTCACCACACCTAAAGTTATTCCTATTCATTATTCTGGATAAAATGACAACAAATTACATTGCCTAGTGGGCTTATTCACAACATTATCTGGTAATGAAATAATATGACACATACATCTTGTTTTTAATGCTAGACCTGCAATTTTAAACAATACAAGGGCATAGCCGTGGGAAGTAGGGGCGCTGAGGGTGCTGTATTAGCGGACCGATATAGATGTCTTCAGCGCTGGGACTTTACTAGTCCTGTATTAGCTGACCGATATAGATGTCTTCAGCGCTGGGACTTTACTAGTCCTGTAATAGCGGACCGATATAGATGTCTTCAGCGCTGGGACTTTACTAGTCCTGTAATAGCGGACCGATATAGATGTCTTCAGCGCTGGGACTTTACTAGTCCTGTATTAGCGGACCGATATAGATGTCTTCAGCGCTGGGACTTTACTAGTCCTGTAATAGCGGACCGATATAGATGTCTTCAGCGCTGGGACTTTACTAGTCCTGTATTAGCGGACCGATATAGATGTCTTCAGCGCTGGGACTTTACTAGTCCTGTATTAGCGGACCGATATAGATGTCTTCAGCGCTGGGACTTTACTAGTCCTGTAATAGCGGACCGATATAGATGTCTTCAGCGCTGGGACTTTACTAGTCCTGTATTAGCGGACCGATATAGATGTCTTCAGCGCTGGGACTTTACTAGTCCTGTATTAGCGGACCGATATAGATGTCTTCAGCGCTGGGACTTTACTAGTCCTGTATTAGCGGACCGATACAGTCATCTGTAGTGCAATTTAAAAAAAAATCTGCAGACCGTTCTCCTGCTCCCTTATAATTATCTGTGATTTCATTTTTCATCCGTTTTTGTGAGAGATGTTTACACGTTTTCGTTTGTTTCTCTCTGATTCAATTGAATGATGTTGTGCTACTCTGTTGCAGTAAATCCACGTGTGGTTATTATTGGGATGACAATGTCTAATGCTGGCTTCAACTTGGCTTTCCCTACAAATTCTTCCATTAAAAAAGGAACATGGTTTTTGCTCAATTTCTCATTATAAAAACAGTGATGGTGAGATTCAAATAGTGAGATTAATGCTGCCGCTATTCCTGGCTTTATCATGTGTGCCTGCGTCAGCCACATAGGGTACAGAAAAATCTCCATGCATCCAATATATTTAGTCACCATGTCCACATTATTGTTACATATTGTAGAATGTAATATTCATTTGAATATCAATGCACTGCAAGGCCAAACACAAAAAAGGTGTGTGTGTGTGTGTGTGTGTGGGAAGGGTCTATATTAGGCTCTATATGTACGATTATTTACATTTTATAATTGTATAAAGTTGAGGTCCTTGAAAATTACAATTAAGTCCTTTTAAGAAGTCTCTGAAGTCCTGAATTTGACTTTTCAATGTCTGTATAAACCCTGCTTAAAGGATGTATGTTGTTGCATAGGTGGAATTATGGGCCAGTTTGCATGTATTCCCTTTAATTTCTCTCACACATCGGCCCCATTATTTATAAAAAAGACCCATATCTGGTCATAATGAGAACTTTGACCGACTCTCACAATACTTGATCAAATTATCTCATAATCACTCCAATTCTTCTATATATAATTTAATTAATCGTTGGTCTGAACTCACCCCTCACACGCTAACTTCCTGATATATATATTTTTTTGATGCTGCAATCATCATAGTAAAGGGAGGATTTGGCACTTTATATTCATCGTCTCTCCATGTTGGTCATTTGATGTAGTGTAGCTGGCATTTCCATAGAAATAGAGGACTAAGCCCAAATGGTTTTTTTATACTCATCATAAGAATCTAGTTTGAAATGGCACAATGACAAAGGTTAAATATTTAATTTGGGTTCAGTAAGACTGTGATGGCCTCCTCTTACAGTAGGCTAGCATCCTTAGCCCCGGGATGCTGTTAAAGGACGAGTTTAGGAGTCGCTGGCAAGGCAGTCGCCATTTTAGATTTTTCATTCTTTCACCTTCATTACAGCGTTGGTACTCATTTATCCAGACTGATACAGCATTTGAAGCTTCTACTTTCTGCACAGAGGGCCTAGTGTGCATAAACCATACGTCAAACACTGGTTTTTCGACTCCCATAATATTTTTTGGGGGGGGTGTCACGGTTTCCAGGGGAATTAGCGATGCTGCAGGCATTTTCAATGGTTCCCAGGCTTGTGAAAGAACCATTAGTTTTGTCACAGCTGTGCCATCAGAGATAATGACAATGACTGCTGCTATGCCTTGTTGAAAGGCATGTGGGGACTTTGGACAGACAAGGACTAATTCATCTTGTTTTATCAGGCAGGATGTTACAGATTATTTGAAGAAAACGCATCATACACATTTCCGACCTATATCATTGCAATACCATGAATATGTTTATGGTCAACAAATGCATGTTTATTAACTTCTCCGTATGATAGAAAGCAAGCTCCTTGAGTCACTGAAATTCTAGACTCAACTGTTTGTCTACAATGCACAGATGGAGACCCTATGATGGGGGCAGAGATGTGTAGGCAACAGCTTTAGAGGGCTACAAAAATCAATTTGTTGCAATTATTTGCCAATATATGTGCAACGACCTTGTATTAAAAAGGTGAAATTACTGTAAAAACCTATTTACATTGAGGCTGTAACACAAGCAGGGTGGTAACTTCATTTGCCAACATAACTTGTGCTTGATTGTCCAATGCAGATACATGGTGACAATTAGATGACATTGGGTCGTTACCAAACTACAAGACATTGTGAATCCGTAAGTAAGCCTTGCATGCAAATGTGACATTCTAGACCTTGAGAGAGTGCAGTCATAGGAAGGAACTTGTTGATTGAAACCGGTTGACCTTGTTGATTTGTGAAACAACCTAATTAAGCAGAAATAGTGCCTTTATTAGAAATGTAGCGTCAGTCCTTTACCTCATTTCTACTGCTTGAATGCGTTAACTGGATATTTTCCTGTGGCTATAGTCCTTTTGAACATGACTCTTAAAAGTAATCTGGGTTGGACATTGTTCGGATAGTTTTGAACAGCTGACCTATACATAACTAAAATATAAACGCAACATGTAAAGTGTTCAATATATACAAAAAAACGTATTTCTCTCAAATTTTGTGCACAAATTTGGTTACATCCCTGTTAGTGAGCATTTCTCCTTTGCCAAGATAATCCATCCCCCTGACAGCTGTGGCATACTGTATCAAGAAGCTGATTAATTAGTATGATCATTACACAGGTTCACCTTGTGCTGGGGACAATGAATGGCCACTCTAAAAGGTGCAGTTTTGTCACACAATAAAATGCCACAGATGTGTCAAGTTTTGAGGGAGCGTGCAATTGGCATGTTGATTGCTGGAATGTTCACCAGAGCTATTGCTAGAGAATTGAATGTTCATTTCTCTACCATAAGGCGCCTCCAACATCGTTTTAGAGAATTTGGCACTATGTCCAACTGGCCTCACAATTGCAGACCACGTGTCACCACGCCAGCCCAGGACCTCCACATCCGGCTTCTTCACCTGCGGGGTAATCTGGGACCAACCACCCGGACAGCTGATGAAACGGAGGAGTATTTCTGTCTGTAATAAATCCCTTTTGTGGGGAAAAACTCATTCTGATTGGCTGGGCCTGGTACCCCAGTGGATGTGTCTGGCTCCCAAGTGGGTGGGCCTATGGCCCAGGCCCACCCATTGCTGCGCCTCTGCCCAGTCATGTGAAATCTATAAAATAGAGCCTAATGAATTATATTTAAATTGGCTTATTTACTTATTTAAACTGTAAATCAGTAAAATCGTTGAAATTGTTGCATGTTGCATTTATATTTTTTTCATACAGTACCAGTCAACAGTTTGGACACACCTAGTCATTCAAGGGTTTTCCTTATTTTTACAATTTTCTACATCATAGAATAATATTGAAGACATCAAAACTTTGAAATAATACAAAAAAATATATATTTGAGATTCTTCAATGTAGCCACCCTTTGCCTTGATGACAGCTTTGCACCTCTTAGCATTCTCTCAACCAGCTTCATGAGGTAGTCATCTGGAATGCATTTCAAGTAACAGGTGTGCCTTGCTAAAAGTTCATTTGTGGAATTTTTTTCCTTAATGCGCTTGAGCCAATAGTTGTGTTGTGACAAGGTAGGGGTGGTATACAGAACATAACCCTATTTGGTAAAAGACCAAGAACAGCTCAAATATGCAAATAGAAACGACAGTCCATCATTACTTTAAGACATGAAGGTCAGTCAACCCAGAACTTTTCAAAAAAATGTAAGGTTCCTTCAAGTGTAGTCACAAAAACCATCAAGCGCTATGATGAAACTGGCACTCATGAGGACCGCCACAGGAAGGAAGACCCAGAGTTACCTCTGCTACAGAGGATAAGTTCATTAGAGTTACAAACCTCAGAAATTACAGCCCAAATAATTGCTTCACAGAGTTCAAGTAACAGACACATCTCAACATCAACTGTTCAGAGGAGACTACGTGAATCAGACCTTCACAGTTGAATTGCTGCAACCACTACTAAAGGACACCAATAATAAGAAGAGACTTGCTTGGGCCAAGAAACACGAACAATGGACATTAGACCAGTTTAAATCTGTCCTCTGAGAATTTTGGTTCCAACCGCCGTGTCTTTGTGAGATGCAGAGCAGTGAACTGATGATCTCCGCATGTGTGGTTCCCACTGTGAAGCATGGAGGAGGAGGTGTGATGGTGCTTTGCTGGTGACACTGTCAGTGATTTATTTAGAATTCAAGGCACATTTAACCAGCATGGCTACCACAGCATTCTGCAGCGATACGCCATCCCATCTAGTTTGTGCTAAGTGGGACTATCATTTGTTTTTCAACAGGACTATGACCCAAAACACACCTCCAGGCTGTGTAAGGGCTATTTGACCAAGAAGGAGAGTGATGGATTGTTGCATCAGATGACCTGGCCTCCACAATCACCTGACTACAACCCAATGTAGATGGTTTGGGATGATTTGGACCGCAGAGTGAACAAAAAGAATTCAACAAGTGATCAGCATATGTGGGAACTCCTTCAAGACTGTTGTAAAAACATTCCAGGTGAAGCTGGTTGAGAGAATGCCAAGAAAGTGCAAAGCTTGTCATCTAGGCAAAGGGTGGCAACTTTGAAGAATGTAAAAAATAAAATACATTTTGATTTGTTTAACACTTTTTTGCTTATTACATGATTCCATATCTATTATTTCATAGTTGTTATGTCCTCAGTATTATTCTACAATGTAGAAAATTGTAGAAATAAAGAAAAACCCTTGAATGAGTCGGTGTGTCCAAACTTTTCACTGGTACTGTACATTTTTTCTTTATCCAGAGTGACATACGCTCTGTAATTTCCTGGTTTCTAAAATTCGAATGGTTGGCTTAATTTCAGTTTATGTGACAAAACAACCAAGTATTGTGTTGAGAATCATTGTACCATCTAAACCTCTGTGAAATAAATTTTCAATAACAAAAAATATTGTGTTTACAAAAATGCAAAAACAAAACTTTTGAATGGGAAACATAGAAAGAGCGCACATAGAACATATCTACTGCTTCTTTTTGGTTCCAAGTATAACTATTTTTGGTTCCAGGTAGAACCCTCGTAGAAAGGGTTCTATATGGAACCCAATAGGGTTCTACATGGAACAGAAATGGTTCTATCTGAAACCAAAAAGGGTTCTTCAAAGGGTTCTCCTATGGGAACAGCCAAAATAAACTTTCTTTCTAATAGTGTATGGCTAAAACTGTCTCTTAACTCACCAGAAGACAACAACCACTAAATTCTCCCAGTCCTATATCTATTTCCATGTGGCAATGTTGATACTTTTGAATGCTGACCATTTTTAGAATGTATGATGACTGCATCATCATGCATATTACCTGTACGCCTTAAGTGTGCTAGCGAAGTCTTGGAGCCTTGTCGTTTAAGCACCTCAATTTCAACCAATGAGACGACTTTGACCATGTGACATTTCACAATTCCCTGTGGTTATTTCAGAAACCACAATCCATTTAAAGCCTATTAAATATGAATGCTATATGAATGCAACAGTAGCATTCCTCCACCACACATCCTCTGCAAACCACTTCACTCATATGGCAATGTAAAGTACACTACACAATGGAGTGAATGATTGACAGAGTCATTTTAAATGCCTCAAATTTCTCCTCTGAACCATTCCAATTATCATATACCGTACATCCCAAATGGTAGGAAACCACTTCAAAATGACAATATCATCCCTAAACTGTGCCAAACAGCCACTTAATTCAAATGCATATTTTCTGAATTCCAAACCATGTAGACTTTTTTCTATTCTGCCCCTGGTCTCCATAACCTGTACAGAAAAAACACATCATTTCACAAGTGGAAAATCACATGATTTCGCATGAAATTTCACGTGAAATCATGTGAAAATGTGTTTTTGGAACACTTCACACGTGATCACGTTTTCACATATGTAGTTTCATGTTATCACATTTTTGCTTTACATGTTGTCACGTTATCACATTAACTTCACATAAGATCACGTGATCACAAGAAAACATATTTTTTTTAAGTACATTTCACGCGTTCATTTCACGATATCTGCTGACTCTGGACGCTTTTAAATGCAAATGGCCTTATTGGTTATATATGTATGAGAGGGGTCTTTTAAATGGATTATATTAAGTGGATCTCCAACTTAATGCCCAACCAAGGGAAATAACTAGACAGGGAACTATATTTGAAGTCACAAAACTCTCCATTACTTTGTATAGGAGATGGGGTGGCTGTCACAAACTCAAAATAAAAGATTCTGCTGTCACATAGAGCCAGCTGTCTGCTAAATAATGTATGTTTTTGGCTCTCAACTTTGCATCCATCTGTCTAATCAATGTTTTCAATGGAAAGTGTATACCTATAAATAGGATGGTATTTGAGTGATTACACAATTTAGTCTAAAATGGTGTGGAAAGCTATGCTTCTTGCCTCTTCTAAGAATTGTAGATGTTTCTATTCATTCAAATGTTTTTCTTTCTAAAACAGTGTATGTGTTCTATGTGTCTCTTCCAAAATCACTGACAAAACGCAAAGTATTTAGTATACACGTAAAAAGCACCAGCAATAAACTACATGTATAGCCTTCTTTGTTTTATACTAAGTTTGGTTAAGTCTGTCTTGAAGAGTGCCTTAGTAGAATAAATACGAATATAAAATAGCAAGAGGTAAAGATTCAATGGACGTTTGTGAGTGTTAAACTCCGGAGTAAATATAGATGTAGGCCGACCAGTATATTTAGGAAAAAGACAAACTGTATTCTAGTTCTTTAGCCTTTAGAGTCCTCCTAACTAGTCAGATATGAAGAGGTTTTCCTGACCTCTCCTTTAGAGTCCTCCTAACTAGTCAGATATGAAGAGGTTTTCCTGACCTCTCCTTTAGAGGCCTCCTAACTAGTCAGATATGAAGAGGTTCTCTTGACCTCTCCTTTAGAGTCCTCCTAACTAGTCAGATATGAAGAGGTTCTCTTGACCTCTCCTTTAGAGTCCTCCTAACTAGTCAGATATGAAGAGGTTCTCTTGACCTCTCCTTTAGAGTCCTCCTAACTAGTCAGATATGAAGAGGTTCTCTTGACCTCTCCTTTAGAGGCCTCCTAACTAGTCAGATATGAAGAGGTTCTCTTGACCTCTCCTTTAGAGTCCTCCTAACTAGTCAGATATGAAGAGGTTTTCCTGACCTCTCCTTTAGAGTCCTCCTTACTTGTCGGATATGAGAAATCTGCGTTTCCCATTTAGGCAGTGTGCTAGTACTTCTTGCGTGACGTCAGAATTTGAGAAAGGAAATGAGGTTGAGAAACAAGTGTGATGAATCCAGACTCATTTCTGATAGCTATTAATAGCTATTACACTACACTACAGTACTAGCTAATCTCTTGTGTTTTGAACAGTTGATTACATTTTACAACCTGCCTGGAACACTGTTAGAATCAGATTAGACACATTAGAGTATTTTTTGTTTTTGCAGAATAGCGGTTTTGTCAGTAATGTCATGGATATAAGCAACTGCATTAGTGAGTAGTCAGGAAAATTTGGTCACTTTCAGTAGCATATTGGCTAATATCAGCACTATACATCAAAACATTTAATAAGAAACATATGTAGAGATCCTCCTCCTCACAAGTTGCGGGCCTTTCCAAAAAATACAGCATAACAACATATATGCATGAAATTGTAGATTTTAACTGAAAATGTGATCATCTCATCAATTCTGATTGCACTGCAGAAAATAGCTCAGCGTCCTGAAATCATTTATTTGGTAAAATGGGAAGAGAACGCTGCAGACATCTGATTTGAATGGAGGAAGTAATTGAGCTAAATTTAGAGTCCATTAAAAACTCATGCACTTAACAGCTTTAGCTGTTCTGCAATACGTAGTCAGTGACAGAATCATAATCTGACATCACACCCACACAACATTCTGGTGACTAAATCTTAATCAGTCTCATCAAGAAGTTCTCACTTCAAGACTGAACTAGAGAGAGATGTGAGAAGCAACAGATGAGGCCCTGAATGGTGCTCTGGATACTGTACATTTACATCAATGTGTTTACTCCTGCTGCATCCCTTAATTGCAATTTCAGCCATCAGCATTGTACTCATTGTACCATGTGTTGGGCTTACCTGTGTACGCAAATAGACATTAATAATTTAATTAGCTGTGAATGGAACTTCAGATCCTTGTCTCTATATGAAAGAGCATAGATCTACCTCACTCTCTCTCTCTCTCTCTCTCTCTCTCTCTCTCTCTCTCTCTCGCTCGCTCTCTCTCTCTCTCTCTCTCTCTCTCTCTCTCTCTCGCTCTCTAAAATCTGCTAAGTATCAAAGAGTAAGAGTCATTAAACATGGTAAAAATACATATTGTGGTGCTTCTGGACAATTCTTTGACACCTTCAGTAGAGAACTGAGGACAACTGCAGTGTTTCACAATAGAATAGAACAGGCATTGTTAGTGCTATGTTGTCCATGCAGGCAGCACAGATGTATTGACAGTAATTGGAGCCAGAGATCTGAGGGTATGAGAATCGCAGAAAGAAAAGCTTCAGGAGAGGCTTTACGTAACACTTCAAGAAAATGCCAGCAACCTAATCAAAATTCTCTAAAGGGCAGAAATATTGCCAAAAATAGGAGTTGCCAGCTGCTTGGTATTTGACATTTACCTTTTGAAGGTGGATTTTTACTAGCCTCGCAAGCCGCTGATCTTGCGAGCTTACATGAATGTTCGCCACAGCGAACATTCATGTAAGCTCACAGGATCAGCAGCTTGCAAGGCTAGGATTTTACTGGACTATTGCAAGTTTCTCCTCAACTTTTTAAGGTGTTTCAAATATTCTACTACCCTCTTAAAACATTGTACTCCATGAACATACTTTCTTGTGTAAGTACTTTAGAAATACCACATCTAGTCGTTTGGTCGGACTAGTGTGAAGTGAAGTTCCTTTCAGTGTGCTGAGACGTGCATCACAGGTAATCTGAGAAACAGTGGCAATAGCGGTTAAACTGGAAGGTGGTTCTGATTGGCTTCTCCAGAGATACCATCACTACATTATTCAGTTTTCTACCTCCCTATTTCCTGCCTTTGCTCCTGAAAATGTTCAATAGAAACCTACCTGTAGTACTAATGTGAGCTGTGAGATGTGACTATTTGATACCTACATTGACCCATTTATGCAGTCAAATGACCTAGTGGCCTCATAGGTGGAATGTTCATCATTTCATAATTAATCAACTTTATTTTAAATAATCCACAGAAAATCTTTTATAATTTGAATTGAATTACCTGTTGTTGCGTTGTGTTTTCCGTCTTTAGTAATGATGAGAATAGATATTGTCCAATGGATCTGTTATAATTTAGAGCTATGAGGTCTGAATTATGAGATTGTAGCTTACAAGAGGTTGTATGGAGGTCAGCATTATGACCATCAAGTCAGAAGCATCATTTTGTAATGTCGCTAGGAAGATGTGTCATTGCAATCAGTTTGTCCCACTGGGTTTCTAATTTGTGCAATATGTAATAAATATGCAATGGAATAAACTGCCTCCAAAAGCCTCTCATAAGTAATATATTTATATTGTTATGTTCCACTAAGACCATTATGCGCCATTACGTGCCATTAAGACCAGAACAAATAGGAGTTACTGTACAAATACATGTGGTCACTAATCTGATCAAAATAATTATTTATAAATCAGCAGATTAGAGTGTTTATGAGAATTACAAAAGTATAGAGTCTCTTGGCTATATTTTATATGTAATAATAATAATATATGCCATTTAGCAGCCACTTTTTTATCTTTCTATATCAAACTGTTTTGTTATATTTCAGTCTTCTGTGATGTATATTAAGTGTAATATTGGGACGCAAACCCAAAATGTAATACATTTCAACTCTATGTCTGACATGGTACAGTTGTCTTCTTTTTTTAAGACCATAACCATGTGTGTGAGGTGTTTACTTTTGTTTCAAAGTGCATTTGTTTAAGACTACCAAGAAACACTGTCTGACCCTGATTTAGCCCACTGCGGTAAGAGGTTAAAAGAGGAAAAAGTTGGCCCATTTCCTGGGGCCAGTTCAGAAAGCTTTACTCTTACCCAATGAGAGTACTATCCTGGAACTGGAATGTATTGAAACAGTGATGAATGCCCAGATTTCGTTAGATTTTCTGTTGTCTATTTCTCACAGTAAAAACGTGGATAAGGACACCCACCTATTGGCATGTTTGCAGTCAGAAATGGAAAAATAAAATCCACCTCAATCTGGCTCACATCCATCATTGGAACAATCCAACTATGGCCACACTTCAATGACTAAGATCCCGAGCCTGGTTTGAGACACCAGGCTATTGGATACATCTCAATACTTCTGTTTGATATTGGTAGGACATTTTTGATATGAAAACAAAATAAAAAAATACAACTGTCCTTTAGATCTGGTTCTAATGTTCACCAGTAACCAGAATAGATCCTACGCCAATTTTTGTGTCAGTCACAGTACATTTGGTCCAGACATATTCCACACTTTTTGTGACTTTATTCCATGCAAAAAATAACCAAGCACTTTTTCTCATTACTACTTGTATCATTTTGTTGTCATTTGTCTCATAAAAGCAACAATTTACATTAACTTTAGCTAAGAAGTCATGGAGCGTAAAGGGTACGTCAGCTGTGGAAAGATTTGCAGACCCCCTACTGTGATGCACCTAGATCTATCAACAGTCAGGATGTGGTTTGTCTCCAGGGTATTCACTTAAAGTGTTTAAATGAATGTTTTTCTCGTATTTGAGCATCATTATTCCAAGAGTGAGCCCGGATGTCTTGTTTCAAGCCGGCTTGTGAGTAAAAGGTGCAACTGGTATGGATTGGATTACCATCAAAGTCATGTTCCTCCTCTGATTTTACATTTTATTTATGTGACAGATTCATTTTGTAATGAAATGTTATTGATATTTGTTGAGGACAATTCTATATGCATATGTTGGAAACTTATGTTGATTTGCACAACACTATTTCTCCTTCTGAATCTATCAAGTTGTGAATCATAGCAGCTTGCATTGCTTTCAGGGTCATATACTTTAAAATGTATATTTTTGTAGCTACATTATGCCTCTACAATTGTCTAACGCTGAAGATAGCTTTATTCAGTCAGTCTCAAGCACTAGTAAAGCAGCAATCAGCAGTTGAAACAATAGCAGTGTATCCCTGCCTCTGTTTTGGTTAAAAGCTGAGGGATAGGGCTTAGGAAATGTCACTCCCAAATTCATAGACAGAGCTATTGATGCAAGGACGGACCATCCATCATATCAAAATGATAGTTGAATCATATTTTGAGGCTATATACTGTAGTGTTTATTTACATTTACTTTGTTGACAAACATTGGAGTAAACCAAGCTTACATTTTGAGTTCTGATGGGGTGCGACAGTTGAACTTAGCTCATTAGGCATTTCTAAGTTATATTCTTCAAGAATCAATGGGTACATCATTCATTTATAAGTCAAACAATGGATGTACTGTAGCAACTGCAGATTGCCACTGTACTCTGATCAGGGAGATGGTCATGATCTCATTGTTGGATGCTTGTGTAACCACACATGTAGACATGCGTCCGAGGTGCTTTGGTGGTGACAGAGACAATGTTGAATGTACAGTATTCCTGTATAAAAATTGAATTGATCCACACAGAAAAGATATCAAAGGGCAGAGAATCCCCCACATGTAATAATCCTGAGGGCCAAGGAGTGGCATCAAGAGGAGTGACAGGACAAATCCTGGCTAAGCCTGGTTTATGTGTTTCCTACAGGTTGTATCTGTCACCGGCTCCCTTTCAGGCCACAAAATACTACCTGAATTGTTCTATTTTATACAGGGGTTCTGTTTAGTTGGCTTTATGGTGTAGAAAAATGTCCTTCATTTTCTACCTTGAATGGTTAATATTTATATAGGATAAGCAGCAATAATGCATGTTGCTGCTGCCAAAGCCACAGCTTTAGTTGGTCCTGTACGAATGAATTATCCTACAATTTAGGAAAAAGGCGATATCTTCATTGTTGTTCCCAAAAAGTCCTGCTACATTTGTCTTAGCTACTTAGCTAATCTGGCATCAGCTAATCATAATGTGACAGCAGGCAATACTTTTTGTTAATACTTCTTGTTCCAACTTGGTTTGAAATTCATAAAATTAGGTGGATTGTTAGTTTGCACAGTATAGGTGGTTTGTTCTTGAATTGTGGTGGCATTTGTGTCCCTGCCTTTGCAAACATGAAAAACACTTGAAAATGACAGTTACACATATTACATTTGAAAGAAAATGATTAGTTACACAACCTTTTAGTATGTCATACATTTGAGGATTCCATTGATAATTTGGTGTAAATACAAATAGTCACTTCATGTTACTTAATTGAAATGAAGGGAAATAACAGTTTGAGCAAAATGGTTAATCATATCACTTTAGTGGTTGATTTTTAAAGGGTTGATGACTTTACACGGAACCCAAACCGGCTGCGCAAGTGCGCCATTGTGCGCCATCGTGCATATATTTATTTTGTCCCCATACACCAAACGGGATCACGACATGCAGGTTAAAATATCAAAACAAACTGAACCAATTACATTAATTTGGGGACAGGTCGAAAAGTATTAAATATTTATGGCAATTTAGCTAGTTAGCTTGCACTTGCTAGCTAATTTGTCCTATTTAGCTAGCTTGCTATTGCTAGCTAATTTGTCCTGGGATATAAACATTGAGTTGTTATTTTACCTGAAATGCACAAGGTCCTCTACTTCGACAATTAATCCACACAGAAAACGGTCAACCGAATCGTTTCTAGTCATCTTTCCTCCTTCCAGGCTTTTTCATCCTTGAACTTATATTGTGATTGGCATCTAAACTTTCATAGTATTACTACAACAACCGGCAACACAGTTCGTCTTTCAATCACCCACGTGGGTATAACGAATGAGGAGATGGTACGCGGGTACTTGATTCTATAAACCAATGAGGAGATGGGAGAGGCAGGACTTGCAGCGCGATCTGCATCAGAAATAGAAAGGACTTCTATTTTAGCCCTTGGCATCGCAGACGCTCATGAATGCGCGCGAGCAGTGTGGGTGCAATAATTGAATAACATAGATTTCTAAATTTATTTTGCAACGCTCGCGCATGCGACGCGGGCGGTGTAGTCAGGGTATTAGCTTTCAGCATTTGTGGCCTCCATTTCAGAAAATCCAAATTTTTTACCAAAAATGTCTCATTGGTGTTACCATCATTGGCGTTCTCTCTCATACTGGTGGCACAATGTTATCATAATGGTAAAAAAATATGTAAAGTCGTTAAGCTACCATATTCATTGATTTAGAATGGAAATATTTACCAAAATACATTTAAATCTAGAAAAATTAAGTTCATTTTTCAAAGAATACAATGACCTAATGCCACCGTAATTCAAGAATGACCCAGGCCGTTGCCCAGGAGGTACCAATATGGCTGCCAGGGCATTATGGGATCCTGTCTACGCGAATTTTTTAAGAATGTTTGACTGACTTTGACACCAAGTCTGTATGACTGAGATTTGTCTGTCCCTGATACAACTTCCATGGACGCAGTCCATAGTAATTGGGCAAGAAGTTCAAGAAATCCCCTTCATATAAAGTTTATTGTTGACAGATTTCTGCTGTGGTTTTCTGCTCCGTTACTGGAAGTAGAGAATATAATGACAACATAGTCCGAATGAGTAGTATGGAGCTTGTGAACCTTTGGCCCTCTTGTTTCACAGTACACAGCACTCTACTGTGGAGCCGCATAAGAGCCCCCGGCAGCCGACCCAGCCAGAGACTGTGTTCACCACAATCTAATGAGCTGTCAGGGCAGAATTTATGGTTTAACACGGGCAATTTCTAAATTAAATTCACAGCTGCATGTAAATCGTCACGGCATTAAATACAAAGCGTGAGCTGGTTTATTACAAATGGCTGGAGAGAGGGTTGGCCAAAATATTGGCTGACATTTGTAACAACGCCATTGGATGCCAGGAGTCATTGATAAATGTTTTTGGTGTAAAACTGTTGTCAAATGTACCTACTGCTTATTGAATACATTATAATGTTTTTATGCCTTGTGTATATGTTTTTTTTATGTGTTGAATGGAGACTTTAGAGCAAACTATTTTTTTTATTTAAAATAATTCCATAAGTAGTGCAACTGCAGGATGACCCTCTGAGTTCCATACCTCATTGCTTGGTGTGGAAAAAAAAGGTTGTGATCAGGAGAGAAAAAAAAAACACATTACCAGCCATTCTTTTTAACGTAGATGTACAATATGGAGTAGCATGGAAGTACCTTGGAGCCGCTTTACAGCCGCGTAGCCAGTTCCAGCCCCCGGGACTATTTGTACATGCAGAGTTTGTGTAGAAAGTAAATAGAGATACCAATATGATACAGCCACGCAGAATCATTCCACCTTGGGAACTGACATGGCAAACTAAAGGCTCCCTCTATTTCCTCTGATAAACATTGGAGTGCTATGAAACACCTTCCCTTATGAATCAAGTACATTTACATAATCCTGACTGAGACCTTGAAGGGCAATGTGTGTTGTTACTGTATATGAATCAATAAAAATAACACCAAGTATAAATCACTTTGAGCTGAATCCTAATGTATGAATTTGTGTAACTCATTCAGTGGTGTAAATAGGAGATTTACATATAAAGTCTTGTTATACACACATATCTCACGTTCCTGTTCACACCTTTTTATCTGTAAAATGATTGATCTCAGGTTGTGTTTGCTGAATTGCAGGTGTTCCAGGCGCAAGCCCAGGGCACTTGAATACAAACAAAACCATACCTATCCATAAAATATTAGTTTGAATCTCAACCGTTTAGAATGCAGACAAGGGTAGTTTACATTTTGTGCTGTTTGAATTTTTCAATGCACAGTGATTGAATTAGATCCTTAGAACAGTATGTGATAAAAGGGCTAACATCTGTCTGTTTCATGGCCTCAAGGCCAAAAGGGAAGATTACCTTAGCAGTTGATTTGCTACCCATGCAGTGATCTCACTGCCAAAGGTTGTTCATTATTCCCACATTGGAGAGATAGTTGTGTATGCAAGCAACATGCCTTTTATTAATGTCAGTAGTCAGTTCCCAGATACGGACATCAACTTGTGTAGACTCAGGCAATGCTGCGTTTACTCCTGGGCTGTTGTACACCAAGCAGCGTCTGACAGCCTTGTTTCATACTTAATTGGACTCCTATCACAGCAATTTACAGGAGATGAACTACTTCCTGTCTGTCTGGATACCACACTACAATGAGGAATAATTCTGCTTGGTGAGTGTTTCCTTTGGCCTTTCAGCTATGATTTTCGAGATGTGTGTGGATAGGTGAATGGCCCTCAAAAGGCAAATATGAAATGTCTCCACAACTCTTCCAGAAGGGAGATGGAGAGGGAAAGGGCCCACTTGCAATAGGAAGAGAGACAGTAGGCTACAGTGGGCTGTTCAGCTAATCTCCTTGAAATGATTAATACCATTATGTCGAGTGAGAAGGCTGATATCCATGTGGTTCTGGATTGTGCATTGTGAGTATGTGTGTGTGTGTGTGTGTGTGTGTGTGTGTGTGTGTGTGTAGTGTAGCGAGGTCTGAATACAGTAGTAGTGGAGGACAGTAGGTGGTGGAGGAGGTGCACCTAATCCAATTCCCCAGAGGCGATCACAATCATTTTAATAACCTGACCTGAATGAGGTTGAAAATTGAAAGCACGCGAATAGTGCCATAAGCCATAGAAGCATACCTGAATGCTTCACATTTCATCGTCTACCGTATATTCTTGTAAACAAAGGGATATGGGTTTCTATTAACTGTTGATTAGAGGCCACATCAACAGAATGAGGGCTGTGTAGGGAAGGGCAAGTATACAGATGTAGTATCTTTGAGCCAGTTTGCTACAGCAGGAAAATAATCCTGCAGCAACAGGAAATGTGAATTATTATGTGGATTATAATTAATGGCCATTTTTGTATGGGTTGATACATTTTTCGCTAGGGCAAATCAAGTCTGAATTTTGAAGGTGGAAATTGCATACTTTAGAAGCCTTTTTTAAAACTCAGATACACTACAAATTTGCATTTTCTGCTGTGCAGGAAATTTCTCAGCAACAAAAGAGTGATAAAATTAAGATCCTACATCTGTACTAATCATGTTGTCTAAGGACACATTCTAACAGGATTTTAAAATTGTTTTCGAATGACTATTATGAATAATAACTATTAAGGTAAATTATGTACAACAGCCCATCCTCATGTTTGCAACATTGCAATTACTAGCACATTGTTCCTTAGGGTATCTCTGTGTAATAACTGTCTTAGAGGGTAAATCTATCAATTTGCACGCCAGCACTTTCATTTTGTAAAAAAATTGATTAAAAAAACAATCAGGTTCAAGTAGGCATGAAGGAGAGGGAACCACATGACCCCCACTCAATGTGTGCTGTTTTCAACAGGGAAGAGAAAGACATGACCCCCACTCAATGTGTGCTGTTTTCAACAGGGAAGAGAAAGACATGACCCCCTTTCAAAGTGTGCTGTTTTCAACAGGGAAGAAAAAGACATGACCCCCACTCAAAGTGTGCTGTTTTCAACAGGGAAGAAAAAGACATGACCCCATCTCAAAGTGTGCTGTTTTCAACAGGGAAGAGACACACATGACCCCCCCTTAAAGTGTGCTGTTTTCAACAGGGAAGAGACACACATGACCCCCCCTCAAAATGTGCTGTTTTCAACAGGGAAGAAAAATACATGACCCCCCTTCAAAGTGTGCTGTTTTCAACAGGGAAGAGACACACATGACCCCCCCTTAAAGTGTGCTGTTTTCAACAGGGAAGAGACACACATGAACCCCCCCCCCCCCTCAAAATGTGCTGTTTTCAACAGGGAAGAGACACACATGACCCCCCCTCAAAGTGTGCTGTTTTCAACAGGGAAGAGACACACATGACCCCCACTCAAAGTGTGGTGTTTTCAACAGGGAAGGGATTTTGAAACATGTATTAACACATAGACAACTCAAACTGAGTGGTGGTAAAGGCCCTGGAGCTTACTATGGCTATCTTGGACATTTGAATCAATATAGAGCTCTCTATCAAAGGTTGTGAGCTTGAGAGAAAAGGGACAGGATGATTGTGTTGCTTTCTTGTCTTTGCCAAATGCACCATACTCTCTATACAATGGTACCAAGCTGAGAGAGTATTTGGAAAAAAGAAACAAGATTCAAGATAGACGTCGAGCAGACAGCCATGTTTTGTTTGACATTTCTAATTTGGTTTTGAAGGAGATATTCAGCTTTGGTCAATCTTTCCAACATGTGATTTGTTTGTAGTACTTGTAAAGCTTTTGTTTTGATATTTCTGATATACTGCCCCACAATAATAGTAATAATATATGCCATTTAGCAGACACCTTTATCCAAAGCAACTTAGTCATGCAGCCATATATTTTGTATGTGTGGCCCTGGGAATCAAACCCACAATGCCGTGTTCTACCAACTAAGCCATACAGGACCACATTTGTTATGTATCTTCGTACCGATGGAAAAGAATAATACAACGTGAACATGATTAATAGAGTATAGATTTCCTTTAATAATTTACCATGAACTGAAAATGTAATTCATTAAATATGTCTAAGAATAGATTTGAGGCGAATAACTTGACAATATTACTTACCGCTGACTGAAATTGGCGATAGTAAAATCTAAGTCAGTCTTGTAACCACTTTGAATGCAAACCTGTTTAAGATCCAACCCTTTCATCCAAGAGAGGTAGATTATTCAATGACAGTGATTTTACATTAGAATTGGTCTGTTCTCTTTTGTTATAGATCTGTTTAACTTCTGCCCATTGCCCATGCTGGCTTAAATGTAACATTGAAAGACTATATGTATTGTCATTGTCCTAGAACAGTGGCCACCAACCTTTTCTGAGTCAAGATCACTTTTGCATTCAAAAAGAAAGCTGAGATCTACTGCTCAGATTATTTTTTTTAAATGAACCTCACGTAAACAGTTTTGTAGGAATGTGGGCACTAGGCCTAATACATTATCACAGCATATTGGCTATATGATTGCCCTGCCAATATTGTTCATCAGTCCATATTATAGTTCAAAACTCAACAATCATTTGCCTTTTTATTTTACTGGACTGATAGTACTTGCATCTGATGGTCAACGAGGTCAAATCACGACGTCAGTGATCTTCAGGTCGAAAAGTCGGAGCTCTAGAAAGATGCCTGAGTTTCCGACTTGGAATTCTGAGTTGGATGACGGTTCAAAACTATTTTTCCCAACCGCCTATCACGGTCCCTGCTCTCTCCTTCTTTTCCTCCGGTGAGACTGACCAGAGAGAGGGGACACCGTCTTCCATCTGGTCCCTCCTTCCTTTCTTCTGGTGAGACTGACCAGAGGGGACACCGTCTTCCACCTCATGGTCCCTGGTCCCTCCTTCCTTTCCTCTGGTGAGACTGACCAGAGAGAGGGGACACCGTCTTCCACCTGGTCCCTCCTTCCTTTCCTCCGGTGAGACTGATCAGAGAGAGGGGACACCGTCTTCCACCTGCTCTCTCCTTCCTTTCCTCTGGTGAGACTGACCAGAGAGAGGGGACACCGTCTTCCACCTGCTCTCTCCGTCCTTTCTTCTGGTGAGACTGACCAGAGAGAGGGGACACCGTCTTCCACCTCATGGAGAAACTCGAGTCGCACCGCATCTGCCTCATGCACAAACTCATGTTGTTCCTATGACCAGAGAATGTTAAATATTGCTTAATATTAAAATAGACACGATGAGCTGCTAATAATAATAAAACGCAGGGCTATCGATACTTGGCTACTCATTCATTGCAGCTGCAGCCCGAGGGGAAGTACGGAGAAGCGCGTTTTGTAATAGTGTTGAATAAAAACTTGGCTGTGGCCATGGTCATGGAAACGCTGTAGCCACAGTGATTTGAGCTATCCGATTGGGCAGCGCAGTAGGTGCCCTCGATTTAGTCACAGATTTTCCCGGTCTGCCGGGTAGGCAGAGTTTGTCTCATGGGAACACTTTGCTTACCTGGTGCGCAGGACTTTTGAATCAAGTGCACCTGCCGGCAACAGCTCAACACAATTTAAAAAAAGAGCCGCAAGCCTTTATCGTTTGTTGGCTTTTCAACAGAAATATTATTTGGTGATCGACTAGGAAGGCCTTGAAGATTGACGGTTGGCGACCACTGTCCTAGGAGTACTCTCCACCCCTTGGGCCTTTTAGATGACCTACAGTAAATCAATCCTTCTGGATGGTCCACCGCCTTCTAAGCTTATTGCAATTTCATAATTGCTTGTCTTACTTTTTGCAAAGAAATCATCCCCTTTTTCAAATTCCTTTCCTGTGATGAGACATGTCAGGGAGGGCATTTGCTTTGACAATCAAAAATCACAAGCTGTGAAAGAAGTTTGCCTCAATTCCCATGGAGTAGATTTACTCTGATGATATTCCAAATGGGCTTGTGACTATTTTCAGTGCTGTCATTGCCTCTGGACTGAAAACCAAGAGAAAAAGCACAGTAAATTTTATTTTGGGGCTTTCAGTCTACTGAACATTGTAATGGGAAACATCTAAATTCATCAGTCCTGCTGTTAAGTCAACGGTTAGTAGAAACAGATGATTTGATTCCCTTGGTAATGGCAACCTAAAGACCCACCTGACAGCCCCAAGCAGTGTCATGTTCTTTTATAGGATTCCAGTTTTCTTTAAGTGTCACTTCCCACTGGGCACCGACATAAATTCAATGTCTATTCCACTTAAGTTCATCGTAATTCCGTTGAAATGACATGGAAACAATGTTGATTCAACCAGTGTGTGCCCAGTGTTTGGGTTTTACCTGCACAAGTCATGTTTAATACCTGCTGTTTACAGCTGCCCTTTGTTGCAAATGTAGGTTTTTATATAGTACTTTTATTTATTTACACTCAATAAAGGACTACTTCAAGTTTAATATGGAGTCATATTGTCTAGTTTCAATGAAATTCAGACTGACTTTTCAGGTGAATTGTCTGAGGTATTAAGTTAATTGGGGTCTAATCCACATTTGACAATAAAGTGTTCAGGCGAGAGTGGAGGAACGTGGTGTTAATTACAGATTTGGTTCTTCTATAAAGATCAAAGAGATACTGTACTGTTTAAAAAACATCTAACCAAGCTTGCAATAATGAGTCGTTTTTACACTCCTATCTGCCCTTTTGTAGAAGACAGAGAGGGCCCTGGTCATTCAAATTTGCACAATACAGCACATTCCAATTAAGCTTAACACATCTGTTGGGTTTAGAGGGGGAAAGCTTCAAAATGATCCTCCTAAAGGGGAGTTTAGTATGGGCAACCTGTCTTCTTCAGGAATGAATGGCAGTATAGAACATTGTGATACACTGATAGCAGGATTATATAACAGGCTTCTGTTGTGGTTGGGCTACATATACATTTGTTAAAGGACGTCTATAGTAGACTTTCACAACATCATGGACACTTCACATCTCCACCCTGAGTGTTGCAGTAATATGTTTTTAGCGTGCCATTTGTGGCACTGCTTTGGAATGTCATTTAAAGCATGCTTTGAACGGAAATTATCAACAATTCAGCAGCTCAGAATAACCCATAACCCCCCTGGCCACCCCGGAGCTTAGTCAATATTATTTTTGTTCCATACCGTGAGCAATTATTGAATTATATAAACCAACAAACTAATACCATGTTCAATGCGTGTCACTTGGTCTTGTGTAACATGGTTCTCAGTCAGCTCCACTGATTGACAGATTGTGCCACAGATCACTCTGGTGCTATAGCTCACCGCCAACTACATCCTCTCTCCTGTCACGGCGAGGAATCAGTGTCACGCCGCCACCCATCTCATATTCAGTGGGAGAAAACGCTGAGGTTCCTGCGATTTTCAGCTGAACGCCTGACTGTCTCTGAACATAAGCCTGACTTAATTGGCTGGACTGCCACCTCTCCCACATCTCCTGCTGCAGTATACTGCTCCCTCTTTTATTCGGTCTGCACTGTGTGCACTGCTGGTACTAGAGTAAACGGAACTGCTTTGGTGCCTCTCAGACGGTTGTTTTCCAATAACACTGCTTGATGAGACTCCTGCCATTGAGAAGTTGGAGGGTCCCACTCATTCCCTTGCAGTCCTGTCACCCCACATGAGCTCGCTTTATTCTGCTCTTTTACTTTCAGTCTCCACACAACTAATCTGCTCCTCTTGAGTTTTAGAGACTGTGTCTCCACACAACTAATCTGCTCCTCTTGAGTTTTAGAGACTGTGTCTCCACACAACTAATCTGCTCCTCTTGAGTTTTAGAGACTGTGTCTCCACACAACTAATCTGTTCATCTTGAGTTTCAGAGACTGTTTGTCTCCCCACAACTAATCTGCTCCTCTTGAGTTTCAGAGACTGTTTGTCTCCCCACAACTAATCTGCTCCTCTTGAGTTTCAGGGACTGTGTGTCTCCCCACAACTAATCTGCTCCTCTTGAGTTTCAGAGACTGTGTGTCTCCCCACAACTAATCTGCTCCTCTTGAGTTTCAGAGACTGTGTCTCCCCACAACTAATCTGCTCCTCTTGAGTTTCAGAGACTGTGTGTCTCCCCACAACTAATCTGCTCCTCTTGAGTTTCAGAGACTGTTTGCTGAATCCTCAACTCAGTGTTGATGTGGGATTATTCAGGGAGATAATGTCAAAAGCTATACTTATACCATGTCAAGTTCAAACTGCCATTTGGCACTCCAGGTATGCTCAATCAACATATTTTAAAGAAAATAAATACCATTTGAACCCAGGTCTGATAAAATCTGATTCTCCACTTTGTTAATTTAATTAAATCACAGTAGCTTAGAGAAGTGAGATTGATGAAATGTTGAGAAATCAGGTGACAGACACATTGATACAGAGCGTTTCACACTGAAAACGGACTCTAATTGATGCTTGTAACCTCTGTAACCTTTCTAAGGTACTTAATGTGCTTGGGTAGCTACATAAAGAAAGCCACTGTGAAATATGCATTCATGAGGAGATACATGAGGCAGTATTAGCAGGGAACCCGCAAATTGAATTGAGTTGCACTGATCAGCTCTGTAATCGAGAGAGATAAATGTCAGAAGGAAATCTGGGAATTGTCCAATGATTAATGATGTTCAACTTCCTCCTGCTGTTGTGAAATCCCAGATGCTCTTCTGATGAATATCTAAATTATACTGTATATATTTACAATACTTAACTTTTCTTAAAACCTGTACAATTCCATGCATTATAGACCATTTTCAATACCTTGTGGATGTTAGTAGAACAGTGTATTTGCTCTTTCAAAGGAAGTTTCTACGTGTAATTTACGAAAGCAAAACCTCCACTGTTGAGCAAAATGAATAGTGCTTTCAGGCACAACTCCTAAAACAACACTCATATCATACAAGGACTGAATGAGTAGTGATGGAGAATGAAATTTCTGCACTGAAAGCATATTCACATTGAGAACAATTATACAATTATACGTGGTGAGATTATTAGATGATAGATATAAAAGGGGGTGGTTGCTTTGCCAACCTCACAGAGGAAGGATTTGATTGTTGACTGCCAGAGTAACAATTTCAGTTGAGCGATTTCAATGAACATTGCAAAATGTTACGGTGAAATATCGAACAGCTATTTTTGTAAGGATTAAGTTTGCCGACAACACAACGGTGGTAGGCCTGATCACCGACAACGATGAGACAGCCTATAGGGAGGAGAACAGAGACCTGGAAGAGTGGTGCCAGGACAACAACCTCTCCCTCAACGTGATCAAGACAAAGGAGTTGATCGTGGACTACAGGAAAAGGAGGGCCGAGCATGCCCCCATTCTCATTGACGGGCTGTAATGGAGTAGGTTGAGATTTCCTTGGTATGCACATCACCAACAAACACCAACAAACAGTTGTGAAGAGGGCACGACAACACCTATTCCCCCTCAGGAGACTGAAAAGATATACAGCCGCACCATCGAGAGCATCCTGACTGGTTAATTCATCGCCTGGTATGGCAACTGCTCTGCCTCCGACCGCATGGCTCTACAGAGGGTAGTCCGTATGGCCCAGTACATCACTGAGGCCAAACTTCCTGCCATCCAGGACCTCTATACCAGGCAGTGTCAGAGGAAGGCCCTAAAAATTGCCAAAGGCTCCAGCCACCCTAGTCATAGACCGTTCTCTCTGCTACCACACGGCAAGTGGTACCGAAGCGCCAAGTCTATGACCAAAAGGCTTCTGAACAGCTTCTACCCCCAAGCCATAAGACTCCTGAACAGCTAATCAAATGGCTACCCGGACTATTTGTATTGACCCCACCCTCTGTTTTTTATGCTGCTAGTACTTGCTGTTTATTATCTATTATCTATGCAATGTCACTTTACCCCTACCTGCATGTACATATTACCTCAATTACCTTGACTAGCTGTACCTCTGACTCGGTACCGGTATCCCCTGTATAAAGCCTCGTTATTGTTATTTTATTGTTGCTCTTTTATTTTTTAATGCATTGTTGGTTAAGGGCATTTCACGGCATGTTGTATTTGCCGCTTGTGACAAATACAATTTGGTTTGATTTGATTACTGTGGCTTTTTAGCAACAATATTCAAACTGAAAACGACTTTCCTCCTAAATATAGTAGAACGTCTACATGACCACTTGATTATTTTTAGTGGCAGTTTAGACCGAAAACAGACATTTACGTTCGACGCACATTACGGTACCTTCTCAGACTGTAAGCTAATGTTAGCGAATGGTCGCGGCTAACACAAAACAAATGGAATATGTTACGTTCGTAAACAATTTTCCTTGTTGCACGCACCTCAGGTCTTTGAATCAGAAACTGAAAAGGATAGTCACATGAAAGAAGACACATAATGAAAGGGAATTTTATAGGAACGATAAGCAAGCAGTTATACCAACGGGGTGGGGGTAGCTGGGTTAGAGGGTTTAGATTAAATTTTCAGTTTGAAGTACAACGAAAAAATATCCTACTTTTGCAGAGAGCAAGATCAAGGATTTAGAGCCACACCAGATTGTCATGTGTGTTTAGAGCTAATATGGTAAATTAAGGAGATGGGGTTATTTACTTTCGATTGGAGGGTAGATGATTCAATGATCTTCTTCCTCCTAATAAAGTCTGCTATTGAAGCTACATTAGTTTAAACCAGCAGACAGATGAGCAGAACTGCAATGTTTTTATTTATGAAACATTACTCCCTTTCACAGAAAAAGCGGAGGCGTACAATGATTTTGCTGGTGGTTTATCCCTAAAAACGAAAATATGTAAAATCAGTACCAAGCTCACCCGGTGGTGCTGGAGAATGTGGGCCACAGACAGACAGACTTATGCAGGCCATGTGTGTGATTCAGGCATGACTCACTCTACTACCACCATGCTGTGTTGTGTGGCTCTGTAGGACACTATACATGTAGGACCTTAATTTTACCACTATTGTCACAGCAAAATAATCCTGCTGCAACAGGATTTTTATGTTTAGTCCATAATGTTGCTTGATGGTTAGACTATTACAGAGCATTCGGAAAGTTTTCAGACCCCTTCACTTTTTCTACATTTTGTTTTGTTTCGTTACAGCTTTATTCTAAAATGTATTGTTTTTTCCCACTCATCAATTTACACACAATACCCCATAATGATGAAGCAAAAACAGGTTTTCAGAAAGTTGTGAAAATTTAAACAAAATGTAAAACTGAAATATCACATTTACATAAGTATTTAGACCCTTTACTCAGTACTTTGTTGAAGCATAGTTGGCAGCGATTACAGCCTGGAGTCTTCTTGGGTAGGACGCTATAAGCTTGACACACCTGTATTTGGGGAGTTTCTCCCATTCTTCTCTGCAGATCCTCTCAAGCTCTGTCAGGTTGGATGGCTGAAAATAGCTGCACAGCTCTTTTCAGGTCTCTCCAGAGATGTTTGAGCGGGTTCAAGTCCGGGTTCTGGCTGCGCCAGTCAAAGACATTCAGCGACTTGTCCCGAAGACATTCCTGCGTTGTCTTGACTGTGTGCTTACGGTTGTTACCCTGTTGGAAGGTGAATCTTTAGGTGCCTTTTGGCAAACTCCAAGTGGACTGTCATGCGCCTTTTACTGAGGACTCTACCATATCAAATCAAATTGTATTTGTCACATACACATGGTTAGCAGATGTTAATTCGAGTGTAGCGAAATGCTTGTGCTTCTAGTTCTGACAATGCAGTAATAACCAACGAGTAATCTAACCTTACAATTTCACAACAACTACCTTATACACACAAGTGTAAAGGAATGAAGAATATGTACATAAAAATATATGAATGAGTGATGGTACAGAACGGCATAGGCAAGATGCAGTAGATGGTATAGAGTACAGTATATACATATGAGATGAGTAATGTAGGGTATATAAACATATACAAGTGGCATTGTTTAAAGTGTCTAGGGATATATGTATTACATCAAGATGGCAAGATGCAGTAGATGGTATAGAGTACAGTATATACATATGAGATGAGTAATGTAGGGTATGTAAACATTATATGAAGTAGCATTGTTTAAAGTGGCTAGTGATACATTTTTCATCCATTTTTACATTATTAAAGTGGCTGGAGTTGAGTCAGTATGTTGGCAGCAGCCACTCAATATTAGTGGTGGCTGTTTAACTGTCTGATGGCCTTGAGATAGAAGCTGTTTTTCAGTCTCTCTGTCCCTGCTTTGATGCACCTGTACTGACCTCACCTTCTGGATGATAGCGGGGTGAATAGGCAGTGGCTCGGGTGGTTGTTGTCCTTGATGATATTTATGGCCTTCCTGTGACATCGGGTGGTGTAGGTGTCTTGTCCTGGAGGGCAGGTAGTTTGCCCCCGGTGATGCTTTGTGCCATAAAGGCCTGATTGGTGGCATGCTGCAGAGATTATTGTCCTTCTGGAAGGTTCTCCCATCTCCACAGAGAAACTCTGGAGCTCTGACAGAGTGACCATCAGGTTCTTGGTCACCTCCCTGACCAAGGCCCTTCTCCTCCGATTGCTCAGTTTGGCCCGCCAGCCAGCTCTAGGAAGAGTCTTGGTGGCTCCAAAGTTTTTCCATTTAAGAATGATGGAGGCCACTGTGTTCTTGGGGAACTTCGATGCTGCAGACATTTTTTTGTACCCTTCCCCAGATCTGTGCCTAGACACAATCCTGTCTCGGAGCTCTACGGACAATTCCTTTGACCTCATGGC
This sequence comes from Oncorhynchus mykiss, assembly GCF_057628025.1. Classification (NCBI taxonomy): domain Eukaryota; kingdom Metazoa; phylum Chordata; class Actinopteri; order Salmoniformes; family Salmonidae; genus Oncorhynchus; species Oncorhynchus mykiss. The sequence goes on from NC_143041.1 coordinate 39,172,584, forward strand.
TTGGTTTTTGCTCTGACATGCACTGTCAACTGTGGGACTTTATATAGACAGTTGTGTGCCTTTCCAAATCATGACTAATCAATTGAATTTACCACAGATGGACTCCAATCAAGTTGTAGAAACATCTCAAGGGTGATCAATGGAAACAGGATGCACCTGAGCTTTTTCAAGTCTAAAGCAAATAGTCTGAATACTTATGTAAATAAGGTATTTCTGTTTTTGATTTTTAATACGTTTGCAAAAATAAAATAAAAACTGTTTTCACTTCGTCATTATGTGGTATTGTGTGTAGATTGATGAGACTTTGTATTTATTTAATCCGTTTTAGAATAAGGCTGTAACGTAACAACATTTCAATTACGAATACATTCTAGCTGGCCAAATGAAGGCTAGAAGAAAAGTGCAATAATGTTAAAATAATTGTGTGTTAGTGTGGGTTTTCTGTGAATTTATGTAAATCCCAAAGCTCATCTACATATTCTAAGCAACAAAAGAGAGATCAAATTCAGATCCTACGTCTGTAGGTGACCCGACCTATTGATGTCTATCTGAATCCAAGCGATAAGGAAGCAAGTCAGAAGGGGGGCCATGGCCATGGACGGTCTCCCAGTCTGTCGTGAGAGCTGCTTCACACACAGAAGAGGATCTTGGACGAGTGGTATATGTTCCACATGGTTACTACGATACTGCACTCTAGCCATGCAGAGAGGACTGAGAGAATGACAGGGATGTGAGATGAAAAAAGTCTGGAGAAGAGGGACATGGAGTTGATGGATGTTCTGGCACCGACTTACTGTAGGTGACAGTCAAATGTAATTTTGAAACAGATAAGGGGGAGTTAAAGCAGGTCACACCTCCCACAGGGATCTGGGAATAATGTCATTTTTCAAACATCATAGGCTTGAAATTACACATATAGGATACAGTTGCCATAGAAATATCCTTTACGTGGTTTCATTGTAAGGTTTTCATTCTGTAATGTTGTGTGATTCATTACTTTATCAGATGTGAAGCCATAAAACATTTTAACCATTGAATATAGACATGCAGAGTAGAAGAGCTGAACTAAAATAGCCACATTAGTTCCTGCAGTATACAGAGTATGTCACAGGTGTAGTTTTGTATTATAGTAAATGGATAAGACATTCAATGTTTTGGGGAAAATCTAAATATCAGTGGCATTGAGATAGAGCACCATGTAACACAGTACCTCGTCTGGAAAAAATGTGATGTTTAAATGGACCTTGTAGAATTAAATGAATCTTCGGAAGGGTAAACTTCAGCTGAAATATCCTTACTTCACCAGACCTGGGGTGATTTTCAAGAAGGATTTGTAGCTAAAGTGGCACTTTAGGGCATATATACTGTATGGAGAGTATACAATTGTAAAATCTGTTTCTCAAGGGTGTCTCAATTACCAACACACCCTTGAAAAATGTGTAGTCAGTTAAATGGGGCGGCAGGGTAGCCTAGTGGTTAGAGCGTTGGACTAGTAACCGGAAGGTTGCGAGTTCAAACCCCCGAGCTGACAAGGTACAAATCTGTCGTTCTGCCCCTGAACAGGCAGTTAACCCACTGTTCCCAGGCCGTCATTGAAAATAAGAATTTGTTCTTAACTGACTTGCCTGGTTAAATAAAGGTAAAATAAAAAATAAAAAAAATAAATGCAGAACTATTAAGAGTCAATTTGGAGACAGATGAAGACTAAAGTGCAAGATTTGCAATGTAAAGGGTCTGAAAAACTAATCAAACATTGGGAATGTACATTTACATTGATAAACCACCTAAGACCTCTTTAGAGTAATGAGTGACAAGAACAACTGTAAACTTAAAGTATGGTGCATGAACTGTTAATAAATCACTTTCGTAGACAAACATGAATAGAAACCAATAGTGTCTGTCGTACTAGCTTCACTGTGTATGGATGGGCATGCATCTTCTTCTGTTTCAACCAAACAGCGGATATTTTATCCGATTTTCAGTTGTCTTTTCCTTTGTATTGTCCAAAATTATGCTCAAGTCATGCACAAACAAGGCAAACAAAAGTCCCAAAGCCTATTGGCATCTGGCATGTGTTTTAGAGGGCAATGTTCCTGATGTTAATGTGAATAAGTGCAAGACTGTGTGTGTGTGTGTGTGTGTGTGTGTGTGTGTCTATATCAGAGAGAGGGAGATTGAATCGGGGGGGGGGGGGGGGGGGGGGACTGTACACATTAGGGTTTAACCAGCAAATTCATCAAATCAAACAGTGAAAACTAGAATGGTTTAAGGATGGGGGAAAAACGGGCCACTCTTAGGAGCTTCTGGTGCTAACAGCCTCTGAATCTGCTGCAGATTACTGACATATTTTCCCACTCACTGTGTGGCTGTAGATGGTTTTCTGCTGCAGAGGAGGAGACAGAAATGAAGGCAAATCCGCATTTATGCATGTTTCCAGATAAAGGACTGTGTTCTGTTTTTTTTCTTCCATCTCTCCTCTCTCCACTAGCTCCTGTAGCAGATAAGAAAAGATGCTTGTTCTTGCTCTTTATAACCAACAAGAGTTTGAGTTAATGAGGTTACATTTTGACAAAGTGGCTGTAGCTTTAATGCCTCTTGCTAGGCACAACTCCTTTTAGCTCCTAGCGCTAGTTAGTTGCGAGGACTAATTTAGCTCTGGTTGTTGTGTTTCTTGGCATGTATGTTAGCTGTCCCTTTGCACCGCGGGAAGCATTTGATTAATGTGTTTAGGAAATGCACTCCAAACTCTGACAAGCCAGCCATCTTTTGCGTATTACGCACTGTAAATAAGCTGTCATAAATGGGATTGAGAAAAACATGACTGGTTGTTCATGAGGCCGGATGTGTCCCCATCTCTCATTGAAACTCTACGATAATAATCTCCAAAGGAGCAGCCTGGAAGAACCTAATAGTGACATGGGTATACCTTTGAGAATCTTTACATTATTGTTTCATACTGATGTACATATGCTATTTTCGTGCAGCCATTGTTTTCTTCATCCCCAAAGCTTTCTTGCTTTGACTGAGCAGACTGTCAGGCAACACCCAGGCATAGACGTTTTGGATCATGTCCAAAGTACTGGAGTGCAGAAAGTATGGCTGTGCATCTCCTACTGTAGCTGGCAACTATGTACAGACTGTAACCGCAGGGCCCATGTTTTTCTGTCTGGTCTTGTCACCCGAGGTAATTCACGGTGCTAGTGTAGGCAACATACTGAATAACCACTGCTATAATGAGTAGAACAGGCTACAGTAAGCGCAGTAAAGAGACATATTGGTTAGAGTTATCATACAGCCATGTTTTCAGCTCACCGTCTTCTTCTAGTCACTACGGATGGAATACAGTGGCATCACCATCTACACTCCATCATGGTTATTATTGCCCTTTTCCATGCCAGAATGGCCGTGGCCTTTTTGTCAATTTAGTGGTTGCCACTTTAAATTAAATTAAATCGATTTGTCACTTGCTTCGTAAAACAACAGGTGTAGATTAACAGTGAAATTCTTACTTACCGGTCCTTTTACAACAATGCAGAGTTATAGATAAAGCCATATGAATTAGAACATGAAACATCTCTCAGAGCTTCAGAGAGAGGATGTCCTTGTCCTCCGCACTGACTCATTTCTCTGGTGCCTCTCACTCACACTCACTAACATCGTCTTGACAAGCAGTGTCAGGGAGGAATGACTCACGTTAATCTTAAAGCTAAGCGACACTAAAATCTCAGGCTTCGTGTATGAGGGAGAGTGAGTACTGAGCAGCGGCGTGAGTCTGCCTTACCTCACATAACGCCTCCAACGATCTGTCCTAACACTTTAATCAAACTCACTGCCTGGATGTGACATGCCAACGTCTGCTCCTGGCCATAGGCCTGCTGGTATGAGTTTATGAAGTCCTACTTCTTCTTCCGAACTGCACCTCGTTGGAGGAAGTGGTTAAAATCCAGTCCGTCTTTAAGGTCAAATTCAGCAATTTGTGTCTCAGTAGCAAATCATTTCTGGGTAACAATTAAGTACCTTACTGTGATTTTTTTATCTCAATTCAAATGGTCTAAAATGTAAAAAAAGATGCTTCCACTAATGTAATTGTCTGCATCATTTCCAATCACCCGTATATACTTTATAATGTATTTTCCTTTTTTATTTTCCACTAACCCTACCATCCCTCCCCTAATTGGAGTAAACTAATGGACAACAACTCTTACTGTACATGCTGACCTCACCACTTGCGTTACGTGTGCTCGCGTTGCAAAATACACTTACACATACATGTTATTCAATCATTGCATTGCGCGCGTCAGCGAGTGTGCATAGCCAGGCGCCAAAATAGAACTTGATTCTATTTGTGACGCTTGATGCGCTACAAGTCCCGCCTCTCACATCTCCTCATTGGTTTTAGGAGCATAATACCCACGTGGGTGATTGAAAGATGAACTGAGGTCCACACTCCAATCCAGTCGGTAGTGGTAATGTACCTGAAAGTTGGTTGCCAACCGCCATATAAAGTCCAAAGAAGGAGAAGAAGCGAGGAGAGATTACTAGAAACAAACTCGGTTGACCCTTTTATCTGTGGATTTTATTGTCGGAGTAGAGGACCTTGTGCATTTCAGGTAAAATAACAACTCAATATTTATATCCCAGGACAAAGTTAGATAGCAACAGCAAGATAGTTAACTAAATTGTCATAAATGTTTAATGTTTTTGACCTCTCCCCAAATTAATATAGTTGGTTCAGAGTAATATTTCAACCTGTGTCCTGATCGCGTCTGGGGTTTGTGGACAAAATCAACATGCGCGTGATGGCGCAGGTGGACTAGTTAGGCTTTTACTACCAGCTTATAGATTCTATATACATATTACAGACACAGTATAGTTCATAATAGTTATCTTTTGTTTGCTTTAGGTCCCAAAAATTGCTTCTTAGCAAAGAGCAATTTCTCAAGTGTGGAGGGGAAAACTGAAAACTAGCTGTTATTGGCAGAAAGGAACTCTCTTTCTTATTGGTCTATTAACACATGCACAACCTATTGATTTGACCAGGAAGGCCAAAGCTCTATCCCACCAAAACAGGATGAAATTTCAGGCAGTCTTTTCAAATAGATCTTACACTAAAATGGCATTATCATAATTTTAACAGGTTTTAAACTGTTATTCCAACCTCATAGTGTGGAAATATATAATAAACACATGAAATCACGTTTTTGACTGCACTGGGCCTTTAAGGTTGATTGTGTTTCAATATCAAACGGGCTGTTGACTCCCAGATTCTGTGATGCTAGGAACACTGTGCACTATAGAAGCAAGCTTCTTATGACATATATATTGTATTAGTATGCATGTATTAGTATGCATATGAATTCCCACAGATCTTGGGAAGACTTTTGATTAGAGGCACCTTTTTAACTTTGGCGTGTGTTTATACAGAGTACAGGTGTAGAATACAATTAATTGGACATTTTTGTAGAGGTTAGTATATTTTTCTTAAGGGAAAATCAAGTCTGGAATTTCAAAGTGGGAATTACAAACTTCAGATGCCTTTTTAAACCTCAAATACACTAAGTTTTAAATGTACTGCATTGCAGGAACATTCTCCTGCAACAGGGTGATCAAACTAAGATCCTACATCTGTACAGAGTTCTCTTTCACAGACCGCTCTTCTGCTCAGTTCAGCACTCACCACTGTCACCAGTGGGAAGGTACTGTACTGTAAGCCAGCACTAAAGGGCTTGTCCCAGATCCGTATGGCATTAGGACTTGATTGAGGTCCCACTATCTCTTCTCAGCCTGTATTCATGTGCCATCTGTTTTATGAATTAAGCAAACCCTTACAACAATGACACAGAGTCCCCAAAGACAAAATTCCATATGAGCTGCGGTTGCCTTTTGAAATAATGATCATAAAGACGGCAGTAAAAGACTGACAATATTATAGTCATAAAAGGCACAATAAAGTTTTCAACACCAATGTCACATACAGTATACAGTGGGGCAAAAAAAGTATTTAGTCAGCCACCAATTGTGCAAGTTCTCCCACTTAAAAAGATGAGAGAGGCCTGTAATTTTCATCATAGGTACACTTCAACTATGACAGACAAAATTATAATAAAACAAATCCAGAAAATCACATTGTAGGATTTTTTATGAATTAAATATGGTGCAAAATAATTATTTGGTCAATAACAAAAGTTTATCTCAATACTTTGTTATATACCCTTTGTTGGCAATGACAGAGGTCAAATGTTTTCTGTAAGTCTTCACAAGGTTTTCACACACTGTTCCTGGTATTTTGGCCCATTCCTCCATGCAGATCTCCTCTAGAGCAGTGATGTTTTGGGGCTGTTGCTGGGCAACACGGACTTTCAACTCCCTCCAAAGATTTTCTATGTGGTTGAGATCTGGAGATTGGCTAGGCCACTCCGGGACCTTGAAATGCTTCTTACGAAGCCACTCATTCATTGCCCGGGCAGTGTGTTTGGGATCATTGTCATGCTGAAAGACCCAGCCGCGTTTCATCTTCAATACCCTTGCTGATGGAAGGAGGTTTTCACTCAAAATCTCACGATACATGGCCCTATTCATTCTTTCTTTTACACGGATCAGTTGTCCTGGTCCCTTTGCAGAAAAACAGCCCCAAATCATGATGTTTCCACCCCCATGCTTCACAGTAGGTATGGTGTTCTTTGGATGCAACTCAGCATTCTTTGTCCTCCAAACACGACGAGTTGAGTTTTTACCAAAAAGTTATATTTTGGTTTCATCTGACCATATGACATTCTCCCAATCTTCTTCTGGATCATCCAAATGCTCCCTAGAAAACTTCAGACGGGCCTGGACATGTACTTGCTTAAGCAGGGGGACACGTCTGGCACTGCAGGATTTGAGTCCCTGGCGGCATAGTGTGTTACTGATGGTAGGCTTTGTTATTTTGGTCCCAGCCCTCTGCAGGTCATTCACTATGTCCCCCTGTGTGGTTCTGGGATTTTTGCTCACCGTTCTTGTGATAATTTTGACCCCACGGGGTGAGATCTTGCGTGGAGCCCCAGATCGAGGGAGATTATCAGTGGTCTTGTATGTCTTCCATTTCCTAATAATTTCTCCCACAGTTGATTTCTTCAAACCAAGCTGCTTACCTATTGCAGATGCAGTCTTCCCAGCCTGGTGCAGGTCTACAATTTTGTTTCTGGTGTCCTTTGACAGCTCTTTGGTCTTGGCCATAGTGGAGCTTGGAGTGTGACTGTTTGAGGTTGTGGACAGGTGTCTTTTATACTGATAACAAGTTCAAACAGGTGCCATTAATACAGGTAACGAGTGGAGGACAGAGGAGCCTCTTAAAGAAGAAGTTACAGGTCTGTGAGAGCCAGAAATCTTGCTTGTTTGTAGGTGACCAAATACTTATTTTCCACCATAATTTGCAAATAAATTCATTAAAAATCCTACAATGTGAATTTTTTCCCTCATTTTGTCTGTCATAGTTGAAGTGAAAATTACAGGCCTCTCTCATCTTTTTAAGTGGGAGAACATGCACAATTGGTGGCTGACTAAATGCTTTTTTGCCCCACTGTATGTAAGCGGACACAAAGGTTCACCAGCACTATGCTCTATGGTAAGTGTATTTTCAACACTCATATACACCAATAAAGCATAGGGAAGGCTAATCAACACAAATTCACTACTCACTACTTGCGATTTTGTAGGTTACCCACTTAAAACAGTCCCACAAAAGGATGGGTCTCTGTGAACTTCTTTTTGTTTTGGAGGATTATTTTTCCTGGCATTGAGGGATTGTGCTCGCCTGTGTGCATGCAGTATGCATACTGTATAGGTAGGTATAAAGTGTCCTTAACTGTCATGTGTTGAAAAAGAGCCATGGTGATGTTAATCGAAATTGACATTCAGAGGACATGAACACTGAGAGAAAATATGCATGCAAATGAAGTCTCACGCTGTAACCCTTTTCATACTGTATCCAAATGAAGAATTATACAAACCTTCACCTGCTACTGGATTTACTCATGTCTATGGGCCACTGAGTAGCCAATGCGTCAGGCAAACAGAACCGTCAGAGTGACCAATGGATGACGGAGAATTCAACATGATTTGTTTGATCAATGCATATTTCAATATCATAATGTGTCAAGCTTTCGGTTACAGTAAACTTGTCATTAAAATGTTTAAATGTGCATTGATTTAAGTGTAATTCATTGAATGTGTACTTACTTTTAGTGTATTTCCTGTAATCACTGCACGGTTCTGTAGAGATCAGTAAAAAAATATGAGGTGCAGTCTTATGCTTAACTGAAGTGGACTAACAAAACTGTATTTATCCCGCCTTTAGGAGAACAATAACAGCTGTGAAATGTCACAGTTTGTTAGGTGTAGGCACAACTGCATGGTGGGGTAGCCTAGTTCCTAAAAAAAGATAGCAGACATGCACAACAGGGTGAATTAACCCCTCTTTGTGCAGCGGGCAAGCACTTGTACTGTGTACTTCCATAGTAAGTGGTAAAACTACAACTGTAAAAATATAATGTCACTCTAGATCATGGTGAGGACAGAGGAGTGGAGGGAAAAACTTCAACTTGCTATCACAGACTCGGCTAGAGGGTAGATGTATAAAAGAGAACAACAGTACAGTGTAAAAGAGAATGACAGTAAAGTATACAAGAGAACAACAGTTGTGTTATGTTGTGATGTGCTGTGTTATGTTGTGATGTGTTGTGTTGTGTTATGTTGTGTTACGTTGTGATATGATGTATTGTGTTACATTGTGATGTGTTGTGATGTGTTACATTGTGATGTGATGTGTTACATTGTCAAATAATGTGTTACGTTGTGATTTGATGTGATGTGTTACGTTGTGATGTGTTGTTACGTTGTGTTGTGATGTGTGGTACATTGTGATGTGTTGTGATTTGTTGTTACGTTGTGATGTGTTACGTTGTGTTGTGATGCATTACGTTGTAATTTGATAGGTTGTGTTATGTTGTGATGTGCTACGTTATGTTGTGATGTGCTACGTTGTAATTTGATGTGTTGTGTTATGTTGTGTTGTGATGTGCTACGTTATGTTGTGATGTGTTGTGTTATGTTGTGTTGTGATGTGCTACGTTATGTTGTGATGTGTTACGTTGTAATTTGATGTGTTGTGTTATGTTGTGATGTGCTACGTTATGTTGTGATGTGCTACGTTATGTTGTGATGTGTTACGTTGTGATGTGATGTGCTACGTTGTAATTTGATGTGTTGTGTTATGTTGTGATGTGTTACGTTATGTTGTGATGTGCTACGTTATGTTGTGATGTGTTACGTTATGTTGTGATGTGTTACGTTATGTTGTGATGTGTTACGTTATGTTGTGATGTGCTACGTTATGTTGTGATGTGCTACGTTATGTTGTGATGTGTTACGTTGTGATGTGATGTGTTACGTTATGTTGTGATGTGCTACGTTATGTTGTGATGTGCTACGTTATGTTGTGATGTGTTGTGTTGTGTTGTGATGTGTTGTGTTGTGTTGTGATGTGTTGTGTTGTGATGTGTTGTGTTATGTTGTGATGTGTTACGTTATGTTGTGATGTGTTGTGTTGTGTTGTGATGTGTTACGTTATGTTGTGATGTGTTACGTTGTGATTTGATGTGTTGTGTTATGTTGTGATGTGTTACGTTATGTTGTGATGTGCTACGTTATGTTGTGATGTGTTATGTTATGTTGTGATGTGCTACGTTATGTTGTGATGTGTTATGTTGTGATGTGTTACGTTGTAATTTGATGTGTTGTGTTATGTTGTGATGTGTTACATTATGTTGTGATGTGTTGTGTTACATTATGTTGTGATGTGTTACGTTATGTTGTGATGTGTTACGTTATGTTGTGATGTGTTGTGTTGTGTTGTGATGTGTTGTGTTGTGTTGTGATGTGTTGTGTTGTGATGTGTTGTGTTATGTTGTGATGTGTTACGTTATGTTGTGATGTGTTGTGTTGTGTTGTGATGTGTTACGTTATGTTGTGATGTGTTACGTTGTAATTTGATGTCTTGTGTTATGTTGTGATGTGTTACATTATGTTGTGATGTGTTGTGTTACATTATGTTGTGATGTGTTACGTTATGTTGTGATGTGTTACGTTGTGATGTGCTACGTTATGTTGTGATGTGTTACGTTGTAATTTGATGTGTTGTGTTATGTTGTGACGTGTTACGTTATGTTGTGATGTGCTACGTTATGTTGTGATGTGCTACGTTACATTGTGTTGTATTACATTGTGATGTGTTATGTTGTGATGTGTTACATTATGTTGTGATGTGTTGTGTTACATTATGTTGTGATGTGTTACGTTACATTGTGTTGTATTACATTGTGATGTGTTATGTTGTGATGTGTTACATTATGTTGTGATGTGTTGTGTTACATTATGTTGTGATGTGTTACGTTATGTTGTGATGTGTTACGTTGTGATGTGCTACGTTATGTTGTGATGTGCTACGTTATGTTGTGATGTGTTACGTTGTAATTTGATGTGTTGTGTTATGTTGTGATGTGTTGTGTTACATTGTGTTGTATTACATTGTGATGTGTTGTAATGTGTTGTCTTAAGTTGTGATGTGTTACGTTGTGATGTGATGCGTTGTGTTGTGATGCATTGTTACGTTGTGATGTGATGTGTTGCGTTGTGTTACATTGTGATGTGATGTGTGTTGTGTGCTTCCACTGCTCTCTTTCATGAGCGTTATCACCCTCCAGGTACTGTATGTGATTAGCAATGGGCTGCAGCTGCCACCATTGAGTCATCAGCTCTGTCTGTGGTGCTGAATAGTGAGGGGGAGAGTGGTGGATGCTGTCCATGGTGCTACAGCTCTCAGCTGAGCCACACAGGCCTTTTGGGATGATGAGCGCAAAGTCCCCTGAATTGAAGGGATAGAGGGACTGAGACCATGAAATGCAACATTAATCATTGAAATTACCAGCAAACTTTGTCTAGTCTGTAGACTAGAGCCAAATTATCATTGAGCTCAGGGGGCTAGAATTAGTATGGAAAGACAAGTCATTGACTATCCAGTCCTCACTCATAATGTCTTAGCCAACATGCTACAGGCATACCCTGTTTGTAAGTTCAAATCTAAATAAATGTCAGATAATGATCGCCAAGGTGTTAAGAAACAAATACAGTAATAAAATTTATAAAACAACAACTAAAATAGATATCTCTGCTTATGTCATGCGGAGTGGAACAGGTGAACCCAAGAGCAGACTCAGACAAAGATACTGGGAGGAGGTAACCAAGGTATTTATTGAAACACAGGGGGGAAGATTGGGTGCAGGCCAGGAGAAGCTCGGACGGGATGCCGGAAACCAGGTGCGGAGGCTGAGGCTGGAGCGAGAGGTGTAAGGACAGGGTAAGCAGGTCCGGAGGGGAATCCAAGGGAGCGTAGAGTGGGGAATCCAGGACAGAGTAGCAGGACTGATGAGAAGTCGGACTGGAGACAGGGACCAGAGTCAAAGTGGGCAAGACTGTAGCGGAGAGGAAAACAGCGCCAGGCAGGGGAAACCAGGCACAACAGGAACAAATGGCTAGAAACATGGACTGACTGAGCAGGGATTACGATCTGCCAGTGTGCAAGTGGCAGGACTGAGTATATGTAGAGGTCTTGATTATGGAACAGGTTGCAGCTGGTGGGGATCTGCTCTGACTCCAGCACATCTGATTCCACACACACACACACACACACACACACACACACACACACACACACACACACACACACACACACACACACAGAGAGGGAGAGGGAGAGAGCACTGGGGGAGTGGCAGCAGGTCAAGGAGACACAGGATGAGCACTAGAGGGCTAGAGGGCGTGGCAGGAGCAGATGTGACAGCTTAAAGTTTACTGGGCGACACCGTAAGGTTCCAATACATTTAAGTGTATTGATCTTAATTTGCTGACAACTTCCTGACCCAAACTACTCTGGCCTCAAAGGGCTCAATAGCTATATGAAATTAAAACTTAGAACCCTTTACGGAAAAACTACATGAATTTCACGTGATCAAGTGAAGTATTCCAAAAACACGTTTTCATGTGATCTCATGTGAAGTTAATTTGATAATATGTGACAACATGTAAAGCAACTTGTGATAACATGAAACTACACGAGACAATGTGAAGTGTTCCACAATCATGTAATTTTCCACATGTGAAACCATGTGGTTTTTCTGTAAGGGAATGGATAATACAATTATTTGAATATGAACATGTATGGATTGGATTTATTGGTGGGCATGTTGTGTCACTTTTATATGACTGATCCACAATGAATATTACACTGGCCTGTACTATTCATTCCTTTCTACAGCAGATAAACTCTAAGACAGTCATGGGATTTATAGGAAGGTTCAAAGGTCTATGTAAACAACAACAAAAACAACAATTTGCTGATGTAGACAAATGAGATGAATAACGATTCGCACAGGCAAGCAATGCTTTAACCACTATGGGTAAAATTACCTTGGCTAATGTTTGTAGACAAACACAGAAATGTGCTGAGTCATGCCTACACCAACGTACAACAATACTGTCATTTCTCATATCTTTGTGTCTCTTTCACATGCATATTGAAAAGGCTCTCAACCTTTTTCTTAGATATATATATTTTTTAAATGTACTTGGCTACTTTACCCATGACTTCCTTAAGTATGGGGTTTGTACAGTTTCTTCTAGTAAACGTGTAGACTATAACTGCATTATTCCTGGTCACTCTTGTCCCTGTGTTACCATTGTCTATATTATGTCATTGCAGGAATGTATTGCACACCCTCTGTTCCTCAAATGTTTAAATTTGCCGTAAATTACTAGCCTCCTCTGGAGCGCTTTCTCTCCCGTTAACGTGTCTCAAGGGGCGACGCCGACAAGCTGTGATATTTACTGGCTGACAAACCCACGTACTGTATTAATACAAATACACAGCATGCATAGCAACAACCCCTTTCAAATGCATGGTCCTGCCCAACATAAAGCATTTAAACTCTCCCTGTGACAAATGTGCACTGCAGCTCAGATTAGCATAGCTGATACATGTGTTTTCCCTTATTAATAATGAAGGGGATCAAAATAGAAGAGAGATGGGGGTTTGTATGCACAATGATGGAGAAACACGTCAACAAACCACTTAGGCTATGCTCACTCCAACACATCGGGTAGAGTTGAGAAAAATCCAATCTTGGTACCAGATACATTTAGGCAAACTGTTTAGACACATGTTGTGAGGCGCCATATAGTCTATGTGATTTCTTTCATGTAGACTGAGATATTTTTTCATTGTGACTGTCGTCTGCGGATTATCTCAAATCATACCAGCAAGATTCAAAATGGATGAAAATTATTGCCACTGGAACTGCCCTTGGTAATCAGTGAAACGCGAATGTTTAGGCATTTAGTCAATGGTCTTGAATAAGCATGCAGTTTGACAGATTTCTAGATATACAGTCAGTCACATTTCAAATGAGCTAGCAAGCCTTCAGACATGGACAGCTGAAGCTGAAGCTGATCCTGTTCACACAATCCTGTTCATTTTGGGCTTGACTGAAAACCATCACATGTACTTTCAGGTTTCAGTACTCTTTTCATAGATGAGATTTCTAGCAAACCCAATTTTTTTTTTTACCTTCACAGCAGCACAGATACAGTTACTACAGGGAGATATATACAGCTGCATCATTGTTACCATCAACCACATTGTTTTGTGTTTTTATTTGTATTTTTATCAGTAATCTTTTTGAAGTATTGTGCAGTAGCAAGGCCAGTATGGTGTTCATTTGTAAATAAATTAAAAAATAAATCTCTCTCTCTCTATATATATATATATCTGGAAGCAATCATTCCCAGTTTAGAGGCAGCGGACATTAATGCAATTAGCCAGCCTGGCAGTTGTTACACTTGGGTTCAGCATGTTTAATGGTTTTATTCACTTTAATGACAAGATATTTGTGTGGATGTAGCTCTGTGAAATGATGATGTCTTTGGTGGGAGGTGAGTGATGGGGTTCTAGTTCATTACATCAGATAGAGGCTGAAGTGAATACATCAATCAGATGGACAGATGGCATGCTGGGATTTATTATTACCTTGTGCAGGTTACTTAGTGTGTATATGGCAGTACTTCAGACAAACAGAGGGGTTTACTCCCATTGTTTTGGCAGCAGATAAGATCTTGCCTAGTCTAACATGGAGGAGGAACGCGCTTTGAAAATCAAAATACTGTTGTGATAAGACGGCCATTGACAGCAGACAGCCAATAGAATTAGGAAGTTTCATTAGGCCTGGAACGTTAAGAATTGGCATGCAGGAGTCAATGTGCAGGATTCATTTTAGACAGGGCTGGTTTCAATTCACTAATCCATATCTTCAGAAACATTATTCCAGGGTGTTAGTTATAGGGTATTATACAACGGGTGGGTCTAATGCTGAATGCTGATTGGTTAAAAGCGCATTCCAGCCGGTGTCTATTCCACAAGTTACCACCGGCTAAATCTATTATGTTAAAATGCTTATTTACTCTGTTCCATCTGACTGCACAATCCCCTGTCTCATCAGCCCTGGCAGGGAAGTTATAAACTTTGTCTCCACTATAAAAAGCATCTTGACTTTGTCTCACATTTCTTTTAGACTACCATTTAGTTTTCAACAGAGGAGATTTGTATAAACATTGCTGTCTGTCTCTCCGACATTTGCAAGATTGTTTCAATATTCAAATTTGATCTCCAACTGTCCCATAGTAATAAACGTGTAGGGGTCGGCAGTCTGACGAGAGAGAGAGAGGTAGGCAGCGTTTCTCAGCCAGTCAAAATCATAAATCAACTGGCCTCATTTTTATGGATATATACAAAGAAAAAAGGTCAAATGAAATGATTGTGTTAGCTGTGTTGTTGGCTAGCTCCTCTAAACAACAGTGTCCTGACGAGAGAGCACATATTCTATGCCAGTCGGAATCGTGCCTCATTAGCTCATTGTTATGGATGTATCCAAATAAATGTCACTACAAAACAGCTTAAACAAATGCAGCTACTGTTGTTATTCTGTCTGCACTGTTTGACGTGACTGTAAGTTAGCCATAGTTGGCTAGCTAGCAAGGGATAAGAACGTTGCCAGCCAGTATGGCAATGGAACATTTAGAACGAACATCCATAGATACAGAACAAAAAGACTGAATGGCTGGGTTGAGTCTCTGGCAACCGAACAAGTAGAACAAACAACCAGCCGGCTTGGGTAGCAACCCTAGATTTGTTTCGGGACTATATCTTGTGGAAGAATGAAATGGTATGAATAAATTCATCAATATAATGTTTTTAATTAAAATATGTCAATCATTATTTGAATATGTTGGTAACCTTTTGGATAAAAGTGATAATGCCCTCAAAGCAGGTGTTTGTAGCATATATTGGCAAGGTTTGCGGGTCCTCGACTTCGTATCTGACCTAACAACACCTGTGCCTATATATCCTCAAAGCACCTGCTTCTCGGGCATTATCACTTAATTATGATGTAGCTGGCTCTATAAAACCAATTATTCCAGGGTGTTAGTTATAGGGTACTGGGATGTGGCTGGCTCTATAAAACCAATTATTCCAGGGTGTTAGTTATGGGGTAATGTGATGTGGCTGGCTCTATAAAACCAATTATTCCAGGGTGTTAGTTATAGGGTACTGGGATGTGGCTGGCTCTATAAAACCAATTATTCCATGGTGTTAGTTATAGGGTACTGTGATGTGGCTGGCTCTATAAAACTCTATTAGTTTCACCCTTGGTGAATTTGCAGTTTGAATGTCTACAGGTATGCATGCACACGCACTGAAACACACTCACACACACACACATATAGTACTTATCAGCATTGATGTCACTTGTAAGCATGCAGGCATCTTGTGTCTGATTATGTCCCAGTCCTAGTAATTAACACAGAGCAGCGTGCTGGTCAGAGCACGCTGGTTTTCAGGGTATTAATGGGTAATAAAATAAATCATTCAATTCGCCTGTGACTGTGGGGCAGACTGCCTTCCCGCTGCGAGACGGCTGGAATGAAAGAAACAAGTGTATGCCTGTGTAGATATTTGCCGAAAGGTTGACATGGGGGACACAAGCTATTCTCGCCCCAGGTAGGATGCTGATGACTGAAACACAATGTTTTTCAATTAAATCTACTGCCTACCTAGGGGATTGTTGCAGAGGAATTGGAGGGGACTTTGGCACAATGACAGGGTCTGGTTTTCTTAGTCTTATTAGAGGTATTTCATTAGCCTACTGATTAGGCAGGAAGAAGAGCCATTCACAATTATAACACCAGGCATAGCCCAAGACGATACTGTGACTCAAGTTAAATGTTGCCAAATAGAGAGCTATTCTGTTGGGCTTTGACACGCAAGTTTGTTCAGATAATTCTATTGTAACTATCGTTCTACCAGTTGGATAGTTATAGGCCTACAGTGCATTTAGAAAGTATTCAGACCCTTGACTTTTTCCTCATTCTGTTACATTACAGCCTTATTCTAAAATATATATATTTTTAAATCCTCATCAATCTACACACAATACCCCATAATGCAAAAAAAAGAAATACCTTATTTACAGTTGAAGTTGGAAGTTTACATACACTTAGGTTGGAGTCATTAAAACTAGTTTTTCAACCACTCCACAAATGTCTTGTTAACAAACTATAGATTTGGCAAGTCTGTTAGGACATCTACTTTGTGCATGACACAAAATTCCAGAAAATTATGTCATGGCTTTGGAAGCTTCTGATAGGCTAATTGATATAATTTTAGTCATTTGGAGATGTACCTGTGGATGTGCGGCGGCAGGGTAGCGGTTAGAGCGTTGGACTAGTAACCGGAATGTTGCAAGTTCAAACCCCCGAGCTGACAAGGTACAAATCTGTCGTTCTGCCCCTGAACAGGCAGTTAACCCACTGTTCCTAGGCCTTCATTGAAAATAAGAATTTGTTCTTAACTGACTTGCCTAGTTAAATAAAGGTAAAATAAAATAAAATGTATTTCAAACACAGTGCCTCTTTGCTTGACATCATGGGGAAATCAAAAGAAATCAGCCAAGACCTCAGGAAAAAATTGGAGACCTCCACAAGTCTGGTTCATCCTTGGGATCAATTTCCAAATGGCTGATTGTACAAACAATAGTACGCAAGTATAAACACCATGGGACCACGCAGCCGTCATATCGCTCAGGAAGGAGACGTGTTTTGTCTCCTAGAGGTGAACGTACTTTGGTGTGAAAAGTGCAAATGAATCCCAGAACAATAGCAAAGGACCTTGTGAAGATGCTGGAGGAAACAGGTACAAAAGTATCTATATCCACAGTAAAACGAGTCCTATATCGACAACCTGAAAGGCGGCTCAGCAAGGTAAAGCCATTGCTCCAAAACCGGCAAAAAAAATCCAGACAACAGTTTGCTACTGCACATGGGGACAAAGATCATACTTTTTGGTTAAGTGTCTTCTTGTCTGATGAAACAAAAATAGAACTGTTTGGCCATAATGACCATTGTTATGTTTGGAGGAAAAAGGGTGAGGCTTGCAAGCCAAAGAACACCATCCCAACTGTGAAGCATGGGTGTGGCAGCATCATGTTGTGGGGGTGCTTTGCTGCAGGAGGGACTGGTGCATTTCACAAAATAGATGGCATCATGAGGAATCAAGACATCAGTCAGGAAATTAAAGCTTGGTAGCAAATGGGTCTTCCAAATGAACCATGACCCCAAGCATACTTCCAAAGTTGTGGCAAAATGGCTTAAGGACAACAAAGTCAAGGTATTGGAGTGGCCATCACAAAGCCCTGACTTCAATCCTATATAACATTTGTGGGCAGAACTGGAAAAGCGTGTGCGAGCAAAGAGGCCTACAAACCTGACTCAGTTACACCAGCTATGTCAGGAGGAATGGGCCAAAATTCACCCAACTTATTGTGGGAAGCTTGTGGAAGGCTACCTGAAACGTTTGACCCAAGTTAAACAATTAGTATTGCTACCAAATACTAATTGAGTGTATGTAAACTTCTGACCCAATGGGATGAAAGAAATAAAAGCTGAAATAAATAATTCTCTCTACTATTATTCTGACATTTCACATTCTTAAAGTAAAGTGGTGATCCTAACTGACCTAAGACGGGGAATTTTTACTAGGATTTAAATGTCAGGAATTGTGAAAAACTGAGTTTAAATGTATTTGGCTAAGGTGTATGTAAACTTCCGACTTCAACTGTAAGTATTAACACACTTTACATTGAGACTCGAAATTGAGCTCAGGCGCCTCCTGATCTCATTGATCATCCTTGAGATGTTTTTACAACTTGATTGGAATCCACTAGTGGTAAATTCAATTGATTGGACATGATTTGGAAAGGCACACACCTGTCTATATAAGGTCCCAAAGTTTACAGTGCATGTCAGTGGAAAAACCAAGCCATGAAGTCGAAGGAATTGGCCGTAGAGCTCTGAGATAGGATTGTGTCGAGGCACAGATCTTGGGAAGGGTACCAAAACATTTCTGCAGCATTGAAGGTCCCCAAGAACACAGTGGCCTCCATCATTATTAAATGGAAGAAGTTTGGAACCACCAAGACCCTTCCTAGAGCTGGCCGCCTGGCCAAACTGAGCAATCGGGGGAGAAGGGCCTTCGTCTGGGAGGTGACCAAGAACCCGATGTTCACTCTGACAGAGCTCCAGATTTCCTCTGTGGATATGGGAGAACCTTCCAGAATGACAACCATCTCTGCAGAGTGGCCAGACTGAGGCCTCGCCTCAGTAAAAGGCACATGACAGCTCGCTTGGAGTTTGCCAAAATGTACCTAAAGGACTCTCAGACCATGAGAAAGAAGGTTGAACTCTTTGGCCTGAATGCCACGTGTCACATCTGGAGGAAACCTGGCACAATCCCTACGGTGAAGCATGGTTGTGACAGCATCATGCTGGGAAGATGTTTTTCATCGGCAAGGGACTAGGAAACTAGTCAGGATGGAGGGAAAGATGAACGTACCAAAGTACAGAGAGCTCCTTGTTGAAAACCTTCTCCAGAGCGCTCAGGACCTCCAACTGGGGCGAAGGTTCACTTTCCAACAGGACAACGACCCTAAGCACACAGCCAAGACAACGCATGAATGTCCTTGACTGGCGCAGCCAGAGCCAGGACTTGAACCCGATCGAACATCTCTGGAGAGACCTGAAAATAGCTGCGCAGTGACACTCCCCATCCAACCTGGCTGTAACGTAAAACAAAATAGGGAGACAGTCAAGGGGTCTGAATAATTTCCGAATGCACTGTATCTATATTCTGTTTCTCACAGTCAACGTTGTGTTGGAAAATCATTACATTTGTATTGAAAATACATTTTTATCTCATTATTTCATTTGATCACCCTGTTGCTACAGTATTATTTTTGTTGTTGTGAGAAACTGGTTAAATTAAGGTCCTACATCTGTATGCTAAATCCTTTGATCTGGAAATTAGTTACCCCACAGACTGACAAACATACCTGCACCCGAGTCTCAGGGTGCTCTGTAAAGCCCAACATAAGGGTCACCAGATTTCAGTTCAGACACATGGTTACTTGAATGCAACAGATGCTAACACAATTAGCCACCGCTCGCAGTTGTGCCACTTTGGCAGTGCAACTCCCGCAGTTTTATGAAGACCATGCTCTAAAGCGGACAACAGCTGTGGAGGCTCTGTCAGTAAATGGTGTTAGCTCTTTAATGCGTGAAAAGAGCCCTTCAACCAAACCACATTTCCGAGTCCCCATAGACTGAGACAATATGGATGGAGGAGAGGGGCCTTCCAGAAGGGGGGCATGAGAGGATACCACCAGCCAGGCAGGGAGAGCATGCCCTTGAACAGCTATCTTCATTTCCCACTGCCAGCTGCAGCCAGGGTTGTAATTAATGGCGCACAGAATTAGCTGGATTGAGGATACAATTCCTTCGACCCTGTTCGACAGGGAGAGAGTTCCTCTAAATCACACAATGCACAAGATAGGTCTGAGAGAGAGAGAGAGAGATGCCAGTGTAATGATGCATACTGAAATGCAGGGCAATCTGCAGTACATATGTTTGGTTTTTGTTTACCTAACATATTGTGGGCTATGCTTTCCAACAGTTACCTGACCTTTCGAAAACCCAAGTTTTGATAACGCTGAATAAATTGATTAGGCCTAATTCTAAATGAAATAGCTAAATTGTAAAATGGTGAGTTGAGTAATTGAATATTTCACCCAAAAATCTATATTAAAGAGATGTTCCGTTATTTAAAACCACCCCGTTGTTTTTTAAACGTCCCGTTTTGACTCGACTTGTCAATGTATACATTCATAATAAACTAGCTACAGTCCTCATGAGGCACAGAATTACATTATAACCTGACATAATTTGTACAGGGATGGGCAATACCAGTCCTCGGGGTCCGGAGTGGTGTCACACTTTCCCCCCATCCCTAGCAAACACAGCTAATTAAACTAATTATATTCTAAACTCAAGATCATGATTAGTTGATTATTGGAGTCTGCTGTGTTTGCTGGGGCTGGGGCAAAAGTGACACCAATTAGGCCCCTGAGGACTGGAGTTGCCCATCCCTGATTTAGTACATGAAATTACGTGCTCATTCCTGTCATGTCGTGAAGTTTAAAAACATCTGACATTAGAAGTTATATCTAGTAGACCTCGGTAGTAGATTACATTTATCTCTTTCAATGCATTTCTCTGCAAACCAGAAAATGTTGTGCGCTAAAGAGGGCATTGTAGCCACGCAAATACATTAGAAGATCATTGTTAACCTCATCAGAAACACTATGCTCACAACCTGCATCCCCTGAATGGTGCTGCTGGTGTATTTTGTTAGAATTTTGGAATATATTGTGCAATGGGCTATAAGGTTTTTACAAAGGCACGCATCCATCCACGTTTGTGAATTGTGACAGAACACACAACTTTGATGCGCTCGAGAAATGTATACTGCAAAGTTTCACCCACTTTTTAGATAAAGTACAAAAATATTGACCTTTATGTTGTGTCAACCATCCAATCCAAATCAAATAATTCCGTATGTCCACCTTTTGTCTTTAGAAACTTTCACTCACATATTCCATGATATGGGGTCATCTAATGTAGGCAACACTGTATCTGTTGATTGCCAGCAATCATCATTCATATAATCGATACATGGCTTTCAAGAAGTAGGATAATTGATGCAAACATATATAAGTATACATTTTCTGTTGTGTAAAATTGCACATTATCACATTCGTTTGCACTTTTGCGATATTAGTCAGATGACACCATATACACTACAACGGGAGCCTGCAAAAACCAAACTTGATGGACAATGTTGATTAGCTGGTGGAATGATTTCCAAAGAGGTCTCAAGATTAAAGTGGGAGGTGAGATCAGGTCAGCGTAGTATTGCCCAACGGCAATTGCGGGGTGAGCCCAACATACACACTTCACATGAAAACCAAAGAGTTTTTATTTTCTCTTCTGGCACACGCTACAAAGGCTCAAGAACAATGACGTGATGACATTGTACACAATTGTGCACAATTTTTGGGGACCCTTTTTCGCTCGTGAGTGCTACTTTCAAAACTACTGGCTGAAATTATACGACACTGTTTTTGTCACCAAAGCCCCATATACTACACACAACTGCGACCTGTACGCTCTTGTTGGCTGGACCTCGCTTCATACTCGTCGCCAAATCCACTGGCTCCAGGTCATCTATAAGTCTACGCTAGGTAAAGCCCCGCCTTATCTCAGCTCACTGTTCACCATAGCAGCACCCACCTGTAGCACGCTCTCCAGCAGGTATATCTCACTGGTCACCCCCAAAGCCAATTCCTCCTTTGGCCGCATTTCCTTCCAGTTCTCTGCTGCCAATGATTGGAACGAACTCCAAAAATCACTGAAGCTGGAGACTCATATCTCCCTCACTAGCTTTAAGCACCAGCTGTCAGAGCAGCTCACAGATCACTGCACCTGTACACAGCCCATCTGTAAACAGCCCAGCCAGCCACCTCATCCCCATACTGTATTTATTTATTTATCTTGCTCCTTTGCACCCCAGTATCTCTACTTGCACATTCATCTTCTGCACATCTACCATTCCAGTGTTTAATTCCTATATTGTAATTACTTCGCCATAATGGCCTATTTATTTCCTTACCTCCCTTATCTTACCTCATTTGCACTCACTGTAAATATACTTTTCTTTTTTCTACTGTATTATTGACTGTACGCTTGTTTATTCCATGTGTAACTCTGTGTTGTTGTATGTGTCGAACTGCTGTGCTTTATCTTGGCCAGGTCGCAGTTGTAAATGAGAACTTGTTCTCAACTAGCCTACCTGGTTAAATAAAGGTGAAATAGAAAAATATATTATAAATGTTCCATGTTTTTTTTATTTTCATTATTTTTTAACACTATATTCCCAAAGGTTGTCTAGTCCGGGCGCCGAGAGAGAGAGACACTTTTCCCCACTCCTCATTTCCTGTAACTTGACCAGGGTTGTGGCAGACAGGCTGAGGCTCAAAGACAAATCATCTCAGTCCAGCTGACGTCAGTTAACCTCCAAAACAACTGATGATTGAATGAAAAGCAGTCCCTCTGGGAGCTGTTGCCCTTTGACCCAGGGGATAATAACTAGACTGATTGGTTCTCCTGTCTTTATTCATACTAACTAGCTAGCTACAGAGAGGTGGACGAAGACTGACTGGAACACATTGCTTCACAGACCTTGTCTCTGTCATTTTCCTACCCACACAGATGGACTTTTCTCTGTCATTCTCCTACTCACACAGATGGACTCTTCTCTGTCATTCTCCTACCCACACAGATGGACTCTTCACTGTCATTCTCCTACCCACACAGATGGACTCTTCTCTGTCATTCTCCTACCCTACACAGATGGACTCTTCTCTGTCATTCTCCTACCCTACACAGATGGACTCTTCTCTGTCATTCTCCTACCCACACAGATGGACTCTTCACTGTCATTCTCCTACCCACACAGATGGACTCTTCTCTGTCATTCTCCTACCCACACAGATGGACTCTTCTCTGTCATTCTCCTACCCTACACAGATGGACTCTTCTCTGTCATTCTCCTACCCTACACAGATGGACTCTTCTCTGTCATTCTCCTACCCTACACAGATGGACTCTTCTCTGTCATTCTCCTACCCTACACAGATGGACTCTTCTCTGTCATTCTCCTAACCACACAGATGGACTCTTCTCTGTCATTCTCCTACCCACACAGATTGGACTCTTCTCTGTCATTCTCCTACCCACACAGATTGGACGCTTTCAATGGTCCTTTTGTGTGGTTGTTTTTTGCTAACATTTTATTTTCATTAATGTGAACTGATCTGCCGTTGTGGCAAGTCAATTGTAGGCCTTTGTTTAATTAAAACATGTATCTAAGATGTTTTCATCCATGTGGCCTCCCAGGAAAATCCCTTCCCCGTGATGGATCTAACCTGGTTGTCGTGGCCAGGGCTTTACATTAAATGTGCCAGTGTATACTGTAGGTCAGAGATAGCCAACCCTGGTCATGTTTTTGATTTACCTGACCTGGAAGACCAGGTGTGTTGAATTTAGGCAATCACTGAACTGATCAATTAGCTCAGTTGGTCAGGTGTGTTGCCTAGTTGGATCAAAAATCCTGCGGTTAAGGGCGACAGGTAGCCTAGCGGTTAACAGCGGCAGGTAGCTTAACGGTTAAGGACAACAGGTAGCCTAGTGGTTAAGGGCAGCAGGTAGCCTAGAGGTTAAGGGTGGCAGGTAGCCTAGCGGTTAAGGGCCTGCAGGTAGCCTAGCGGTTAAGGGCGTCAGGTAGCTTAGCGGTTAAGGGTGTCAGGTAGCCTAGCGGTTAAGGGCTGCAGGTAGCCTAGTGGTTAAGGCCGCTGGTTTGAATCCCAGAGCTGACTAGGTGAAACCCTAATTGCTCCTGTTTGTCACTCTGGATCAGAGTAAATGCTTATTCTTCAATAGTATTTTGCTGATTTGTCTGGAAAACCTAAAGTATTAGGCCTTATGTAAAGATTTATAGGTTTTAACTTAGTCACAAGATGGCACTAATGCCTTTTCAGCTCTCTGACGCTTTTACAGTTAATGAGAATCCATCCTGCCTGGGGAGAAAAAACCCTGTAATGCCAGTTATGCTAATTAGACAATATGGTGTAAGTCTCATCACAGGAAGTAAGGAGGTTGTGACAAATATCCTACTTGTCAAGTTCTACCAGTTTCTGTTCACAGCTTAACGAATTAAGCATGGAACAATCTGATAGATCTGCACAGTGAGTCACTATTTTATCTCCTCTGTCAACAGGGGAAGCTAACACTGCAATTAAATCTTCCTTTAATTATTTAATGTACATATACCCCTTCCAAAAATAATGAATAGGAGGCTCTTACTTAGCCAGGGGAGCAAAGTGCTTTTTTATTTGACCTTTATTTAACTAGGCAAGTCAGTTAAGAACTAATTCTTATTTTCAGATGATGGCCTAGGAACAGTGGGTTAACTGCCTGGTTCAGGGGCAGAATTACAGATTTGCACCTTGTCAGCTTGGGGATTTGAACTTGCAACCTTAAGGTTACTAGTCCAACACTCTAACCACTACAAAGTGTATTTAATTGTCATTTTTTTGTCAACGATCTAACACAAAATACTCTGCAATAACAGAGTGGAAGAAAAAATCTAACATTATATTAAACAAAAACACTAGTATACCTTGATTAGATAAACATTTAACCCCCTGAGAGAATACATGTTAGAATCACCTGCTGTGAAACTTTCTGATTAAGTCTCTAAGAGCTTTCCACACCTGCATTGTGCACCATTTGCCCATTATTCTTTTCAAAATTCTTCAAGCTCTGTCAAATAGTTTGTTGATCATTGCTAGACGACCATTTTCAGGTCTTGTCATAGATTTTCAAGAAGATTTATATCAAAACTGTTACACTCAGGAACATTCACTGTCTTCTTGGTAAGCAACTCCAGTTTTTATTTTTTACCCATCTAACAATAGGTGCCTTTCTTTGCGAGGCATTAGAAAGACTCTCTGGTTTTGTGGTTGAATCTGATGTTTGAAATTCACTGCTCAATTGTGGGAGCCTACAGATAATTGTGTGTGTGGGGTACAGAGATGAGGTAGTCATTCAAAAATCATGTTAAGAGATATTCTTGCACACATAGTGAGTCCATGCAAGTTATTATGTGACTTGTTAAGCACATTTTTACTCCTGAACTTACAGTATTTACTATTGCATAGACTTTACAATGCGGTTGAATACTTATTGACTCAAGACATTTCAGCTTTGAAATTTTAATTTGTTTGTAAAAATGTTGAAAAACATTCCACTTTGACATTATGGCACATTGTGTGTAGGCCAGTGACAAAACATCTCAATTGAATCAATTTTAAATTCAGGCCGTAACACAACAACATGGAAAATAGTGGAAAAAGTCAAGGGGTGTGTATACTTTCTGGAGGCACTGTATGTTTAATCAAACCAGTAATTTTCTCAAAAAGGAATAATCGTTAATTCCAGAATTAATAGGCTTATAGGTCCCTGAGGAGAAAAGTAGTTGTCGAACGGGAGTAACTGAAAGGTTTTAAAACCGTTGCCAAGGGCAACGTTGTTGTTGTTTAGAAAATAAGTCCCATTTAAAGGATGCGCCAAACCACTCTGGTGTTTTTCTTTTCATAATCATGCAGTAACTAAGACTTACTATAACTGTGGTATGTGGTTGTCTCACCTAGCTATCTTAAGATGAATGCACTAACTGTGAGTCGCTCTGGATAAGAGCGTCTGCTAAATGACTAAAATGTAAATGTAAAATGTCAACTGCTGTGGAGGAATCCCAAGGGGATGATGGGTAGATGCCTTCTGTTTAGGTCTTTTGTTGACGGGGTGCATGTGTCGAGACGACGCTGCCAATGGGCTGGACTTGAACTGACTCCACGCCCACTCTCTCACCCGGACAGATATACATGGGCAATGGAGTGAGAAAAGCCTGTGTTCAGGCACCATCTGGTCCATGATGGATCCAAGTAAAGATCTCCATGCCACATGAACATTTCATGGAAGAGAACCTCTAGGGGATTCATTCCCAACCTTGGCTTCATCTGAACCCAAATGTCCCTCTTGTATAGCCAAACTGAAATATCACCAGAGAAGTAATCGTCTCTCAGGCCACTGAATAGCACTCGTGTTCCCATTGACCTTACTTGATCATTCTGTTTTTCCCAGTGATAAAGTTGAGTCTAGGGATCACAAAACCTTAAAGGGGTGTTGTTCCATAAAATCTTTGCCAAAATGTAATTCTCTACCTGTGCCTTTGGACACTTCATATTGTTGGTAGCCAAGTGGAGGGTACAGTTAAATCATATTTAATGTTGTTTCCATTCCTCTGAGGTATAGCCTACTTGTATTTTATGTTTACCCTATTAAAGACCTGTCTATGTCTCACCATGCATTCAGCTCTTAGCTACCTCAGACCT
The DNA here is from genome assembly GCF_057628025.1 of Oncorhynchus mykiss. Classification (NCBI taxonomy): domain Eukaryota; kingdom Metazoa; phylum Chordata; class Actinopteri; order Salmoniformes; family Salmonidae; genus Oncorhynchus; species Oncorhynchus mykiss. The sequence goes on from NC_143041.1 coordinate 39,199,130, forward strand.
GGTTCTTGTAGAATATCTGTTTCTTCTGTTACTTAGATGGGGCATCTGGGGAGAATGTCCTGGTAAATGGTAGGGCTGGAGGTTTGCCTCTTAAAACATGATTCACTTAAGTGTTTCCAATATTGTCTTATATTTTCTTGGAAATCTGTGTTTTCTAAAGAGGATGGAGGCACACTCTCATCTTTGTTTGCAAGTTAACATCTACAAGCCTTGAAAATGCCATGTCTGTTGCTGGCATTATTTAATTATTGAGTCAGATATTTCCATGAAATCTCAAAGAAGAAAAAGGAACCGGTAGTGTAATGATGATACAGAAAGGCATTAGTAGCTTACCTGTTCAGTACCTGTTCAGTACCTGTTCACTGCCAGTAATATCCTATATTTTCACAGACTGCAAAAAATGTGCAGGAAATAGTTGATTATTATCACATGTAGGCTACGTTTGTGTTCATTCTGTCCTTAAAGCCGCTGGGTGTCAAATTACTTCGGTAACTACAATTTTTCCTGCTGCGATATCCAATCAATGTCAATATTAAATCATATTTATTAGATACAATTAACACTGCTACTCATGAAACAATGTCTTCTCTATACTGAGAAGTTACCTCATAAAAAAAGTGCTTCACTTCAATGCTACAATATGCAACATTTTTTGCATCAACGTTTATCACAATTTGGGTGTTGAGTGGATATTTTGGTGTTTCTGCAGAAATAACCTTCTATTGAAACCGAGGTTTATTCAATGCAAACAACTGTAAAGGATCAACAACCAATATTTTTTTCATGCTGAACCCAGATGTGAATGACATAAATTGCCACAGATAACCCTGAGGGAAATCACATTTGGACCCGCTGTTCATTCAACTTTACAGCGCTCTCTCGGACCATCGTACCTGCCCCCATTTTACACTGCCACGATACGACTGAGTCACAATGAAAGGCGGCCCTGTGTCCTCTGTGTTATTGGATGACACCGCCGTAATCCTCCAGTTAATTAACCTCTGAACCCTGACACCAGACATCTCTCATGCTGACGCTGACTGCTCATTCATACAGCCTCGTTTCTGTTTTAAATGATTTTCCCTGGAAGTGGCTCTCTAATAAGTACTCATACGGCACAGTATGTTTAATTACCCAAACTCTTGAGGGTGGTCAGTGAAAGCAATGTTGAGCAGTGAACATTGTCTGGGTTTTTTCATATGTAAAGTAATAACAGGAGTATGTGAAGGGTAGCTTCCAGCTGTATAGTGGGTGTCAACATGTGATTGTATTCCTATGTGCAGATAATGACGCATACCTTTAAATCTTCTGCCTCTGTGTCAGTTGGACTAAAAATAAAGAGAAAACAGAAGCTTCGCTTTGGTCTCATCATATCTGATTTGATTCTCAAAGTGTGCACTTGTACTGTCTGTGTAAAAAAAAAAAAGCTTTAGAAGGTACAGTACCTTTTTTTTTTTAATGATCTGTCTGTCTGGAAGTTTGCTGGCAGTGCTCTGTCATTCAATGCTGGGGCCGAGGATTCACAAAATCTTTGAAAGGCCCTGTGTCACTGGCCTTTTCTGTAAGCCAACTACTTCATCTGGTCACTTATGTAAGAGAAAGGGGCGTCGTGACACACACACACACACACACACACACATTTGTTAAGCACCAGGAACATTTTTGTGCTTCCTTTCCCTTTATAGAATCTGACCAAAGACTGAATTAATTCCTTGAAAAGGACACATTCAAAAGTCTCATTCCTTTTAGAATGGAAGGTTAATGAAAGTAAGATTGCTCTTCCATGACTCACTGTACTGCAACAACAGAGGATTTTCTGCTTCATGTATATCCATAATGAAGGAATAATTCTAGCTGTACTGTACATGTATGTACATATTTTTTAGAATGAAGTGACTGGCCTTAGCTTAAGTTAATCATTGGTGTATATGCATTAACAGTGTAACATGTAAGAACGTGAGGGCACTGAGATCCTGCCAATCAGTAGTTGCCAGACTCAAAAATAGACTTTCTGTACATGGAGGCAGATGTCAGCATAGCAGTAGGTCCCCAGAGAGAGTCAATGCTTCTGTATTCAAAATACTCTGACCTTCCACATCTTTCCTGTAGGTGCAGTTAAAAGTAGGAGTCCTTACAGAGAGACACTATGTATTGTCAGCTTGTGGAGAAGAGGGAGACTTGACCTGAGACTAAAAGACTGACTGAATATTGATTACAGGGTCTGATTGACACTCTAATCTCCTCCTGTTATCTGTCCTGGAAGTAAAGCCAGGGAGGTGAGGAAGAACTGAACCCTTGAAAATCCTGGGAGGTCTGTGTGTTGACTTATGGGGCCATGCACTCTGGCAGCTGGCCATCCAGTTATCAGTCTCGGGTGGCAGGTGAGCCTGGCGTGAAAGGTAACTCGGGAGCAGCATTGGATTGCCCACTGAGACATGTAGAGGAGGGCAGACCTGACAGGGCATTTTTTTTTTGTAATCCTAGCACATGATGCATACCAGAGGGGGTGAGACTGAATGCTCCTCTCCGCAATGGGCTCAACACTCTTGCCAGAGCTGACCTAGTTCCATTTTAGAAAAACAATACTGGAAGAGCTCCAAACAGCATTACAATTCTGCCAATCCAGGACATGGAGAAGGAGACGATTAGAATGAGATGAATCCATCTCACTCTAATCCAACTTGCTACCGTTCTCGTTTGACTATCAAAACCTACAGGGCAAGACAACTGCCCTTATTCAAATCACACCTCCAGATGTCAAAGGGCAATGTTGTAAGCCAATGCACCACTCTGGCAGCAATTACATCAAAATTAATGAAGCTGTCAAGGCTATATTTAGTAGTATGCCCATGCCATGACTTCCATTTCATTTAGGCCTAATTTGTTCCTTTACCTTCTCCGTCCTCATGAGCTTTCACCGTAGGAGAGAAGTGCAGACCTCTGAAGTCACAGTTAACACTTTTAGTGACAGTGTCATTTTCCTCTGTGAATATCTGCTTGATACGCCATGCTTTAGCATATTAATCAGGCCCATCTGTGCATAGTTCATACCCCCTCATCACCTTTGGACTTTAGGATCAGAACAAGGGGGAAACCATACCATTGAGAGTAATTGATTCAGTATGTCATAAAGTCTGCGATGTTGGTCACCTTTGGTACTTTTGTATTCTACCATCACAAAGCCACCATGGTCTGTGACAACCAACAGACCCTGGGATCATTATAAGGGGCTCAAGGTGTATTAGAATTCCTCATGGTCTAATAGTAGAATCACCAAGGCACATCTAACCATCCCTCTCACTGCAGCGCTGTGCATCATGTTTCTCTGTGGTGTCATAAAGAGTACATTGCAAGATGAAAAATGATGAGCCCGTGATTTAATTTTCCTCACATAATTCCTTTGATTTTCATCTCACGGTCCTTCAGCATTTTGACAAAGCATGACACAGCATTTTGAGGGCACTCAATTCGAAGTATGATATTTGCAATTTGCCTATTCATAAAGGCATAATGGACACACATCAACAATACTGCTACATCAATGATTTGCTATCACTTTATTTTACAGTGCTGTTCCCACTGGTATTCGAAAATATTCTGCTACTTTCTTAACCTGATTCAACACAATAGTTAACTACCTGGGACCAACCAGTGCCCAGGGGTTTTGATTTAGTGAATAGGTACCAATGAAAAAAACATTGTGTAACTGTCATTTTACCATGCAATTTGCTAATAATAAAGTAAATAAAAGGTCATTTCTGTACCGTAAAATAAAGTGCCACCAGTTTTTTAGTTACTGTATTATACTGTCCTATAGTCAATTAATCCAATGTTTATATGCAGGGGTGAAAAGTAGATTTTCTTCACGCTACAGGACCTCCTGCGCGTGTACCAAAAAAAATAAATATTGGCAAAAGAGTGGTCCTGTACGTTCTGCCCGGGAAAACCCCGGCTAAACTAGAATATTGTTCTTCAGGGGTCGGCAATAGGTTTGGCTTTGGGCCAATTGATTTCTCAGCTAAAAATCGGAGGAAGAGTGTAACGCTCATTGAAATGGGTAGACCAAGGCGCAGCGTGATTTGGGTTCATCATAATTTATTTAAAATGTGAACCAGCAACAAAACAATAAAGAGAAACAAACGTACAGCCTTGTAGGGCTCAAAAGCAACAATACAAAAACAAGATCCCACAAACAACAGGTGGGAAAAGGCTGCCTAAATATGATCCCCAATCAGAGACAACAATAGGCTGCCTCTGATTGGGAACCATACCAGGCCAACATAGAAATACAAAAACTAGACTACACATAGAAATAATAAACTAGAACACCCCCCAGTCAAGCCCTGACCTACTCCACCATAGAAAATAAAGGCTTTCTATGGCCAGGACGTGACGTTTACTATAGGACAGTATACTATAATACAGTAACTAAATAACTGGTGGCACTTTATTAGTAGCCCAATTCACAAGCCTATGCTACAAATTAAACACAAATTAAACACATCTGACTCACTACCAAGTGCCAAGCTTCCTCTGGAAGCAACATCAGCACAAGAACTGTTTGTCGGGTTCCATAGCCGAGCAACCGCACACAAGCCTAAGATCCCCATGTGCAATGCCAAGTGTCAGCTAGAGGGGTGTAAATCTTGACGCCATTGGGCTCTGGAGCAGTGGAAATGCGTTCTCTGGAGTGATGGATCATGCTTCACCATCTGTCAGCCATATGGACGAATCAGAGTTTGGCGGAAGCCAGGAGAACGCTACCTGCACGAATGCATAGTGCCAACTGTAAAGTTTGGTGGAGGAGGAATAATGGTCCGGGGCTGTTTTTCATGGTTCAGGCTAGGTCCCTTAGGTCCAATGAATTAATATCTTAACGCTAAAGCATACAATGACATTCTAGACAATTCTGTGCTTCCAATTTTGTGGCAACAGTTTCCTGTTTCTGCATAGCATTGCCCCCATGCACAAAGCGAGGTCCATACAGAAATGGTTTGTCAAGATCGGTGTGGAAGAACTTGACTGGCCTGCACAGAGCCCTGACCTCAACCCCATCGAACACCTTTGGGATGAATTGGAACGCAGACTGTGAACCAGGCGTAATCGCCCAACATCAGTGCCCGACCTCACTAATGCTTTTGTGGCTGAATGAAGTCCTCTCAACGTTCTAACATCTAGTGGAAAGCCTTCCCAGAAGAGTGGAGGCTGTTATAGCAACAAAGGGGAGACCAACACCATATTAATGCCCATGATTTTGGACTGAGATGTTCGACGAGCAGGTGTCCACGTACTTCTGATCATGTACAGTAGTGTAGCCGCCTGGGTTTTAACATCTTCTCTTTTCAGAAAGTGACAAGCTCAATTAATAGGGACAGAATAGCAAAGTACATTTTTTGTGTCCTCGAATATTGAAGGCCACAGCTCAGCTTCGGAATGTAATAGAGATTAATCAATATATCCCATTATGTATCAGAGTAAAGACTTTTCTGGGCATTTTAAAGCTGGTTTCTAGCATAAGGCATCACGGACTTCAGCGTTGTTATAGAACGCTTTATATTATCTAACAATAGGTGTCCTTTTCGCCCTGTTCTTTAAGAAAGGATATGTCATACCCTCATTCAATTTGAGCCCTGGTTTTAACCAAACACATCAAGCCCTCTCAGACTACACAGAGTGCATGGTGACAGTACTGGAGGATTTGGCTGTACCGACAAATCTATGGATAGCATAATTGCGTCTGTCAAACAGGTAGGCCTCCCTCTTATTTTTTGAATAGGAAGAAATAGGCTCCAACAAAGCCCTCCTGTTGTTAGTGAAGTCAAATTAAAACGAAAGCAATTGTTGAAATGAATTACTTTCAGCACAATTTACTGTCCACCTCTGTTTGATTATGCCGTAGCAACTCCAAAGTTGATGTCTGCCCATTTTGCCTTTTTAGTTAACTTTCTCCTGCACTCTCTCTGCTCATTAATAAGTTAATGATTTAAAAAGTGTCTGTCTCATGACATTGTAATATGTTTGGTCTCCAGTCTAGGGGCTACAGAACAACGTCATAGGGTACTACTCTTTCTACCATAGGCTTCATAATTGATGTTAAATAAATTTGATGGAGCTTTGGTGGAGCGCTGCAGCGCTGTGTCTCTCCAACAGCACCCTGGAGGGATGCGCTGAGTGTGGACAAGCTAAATATTTTGCACCCCTGCGTTTGACAAAGTGGGCACTGCTTATCATGGGGCAGCGTCAGCGCTCACCTATATAGCCCCAATTCCACTGGGTGAGAGAAGTTATCATTGTTTTGTGGCAGAATAATGTGACGTATGTGTTTTTGGATGTGCGTCTCGGTGAGTTTAGCTCGGAAAATGCTGCCCTTGACAAATTGCCGCACTAGGTGGCTCCCAAATCCTGCCTAATGGGCAGACCGTCCGTGGGGGCCTAATCCTTCCTAACTGGCGTGCCGGCCATGGGGGCCTAATCCTGCCTAACTGGCGTGCCAGCCGTGGGGGCCTAATTCTGTCTAATGGGTGGGCCGGCCGTGGGGCCTAGTCTTGCCTAATGGGCAGGCTGGCCCTGGGGCCTAATCCTGCCTAACTGGCGTGCCGGCCGTGGGGGCCTAATCCTGCCTAACTGGCGTGCCAGCCGTGGGGGCCTAATTCTGTCTAACGGGTGGGCCGGCCGTGGGGCCTAGTCTTGCCTAATGGGCAGGCTGGCCCTGGGGCCTAATATAATTATACTTAGAATCCTGTTAATTCAATAACATCTCTGTGGGCATAGTCATAAACATGTGTCATCTGACTTTTATTGTAGGATAAACACAAGTCATGATGTTTTCATCTGATTGTCAATCACTTCAAAGGGCTCCTTTACTAGGCTACTAGGCACGTTCATCCACACACAACATATTTCCAGCCTCCAAACAAAATAATGAGACTTCTGTAACACAAAGTTTAATAACATTTGGCGATTGTCATTAGGCCAGAATTAACGCTGCCGCGGCTGCTGTCCGCGCGTGTCTCGGGTTCGGCCACTTATCTCTGCCTTGGCAAAATGTCAGTGTCCTCATTGAACCACATTTAATTTTGGAGCGTAGGATACCACCCATTTTCAAGTCCATTTTTCATGCCTCTGACATGCGGTAATGATAAATAATGGTCTAATATCCTACAGTTTTCTTGACATTTTCTTTTCCTTATTGTGATAGGATCATGTTTTACAGGTACTGCGTACTGCCACGTACTGGACCGTACCACCTTACTTTCACCCCTGGTTATATGAGATCTTTCATGTATTAGGTTTATAGAAGTTGCATTATGTACTTTTGAAAGGATGGGCAGAAAGCCAGCACATGTTCCACCAGAATAAATTATTTACAGCCATATTATCTTAAAACAACCTCAGGTCAGGATTACACAGGATGTCTCTTTTCGTCCTAAACAAATCCTGCAGATAGCCTACCAACCGTGACATCACAGGGTTACCAATTGGGCAATTAATAACCATCAATCAGAATGATCCTCGCTGTCTCCGAGGGGAGACATGTACACAGCAAGATACTAAAGAAAACATGTAGCAACTATGGCAATTCTTCTCAGGAAGAATGACCTTTGCGGCTGTGAGACAGTAGCTAACAGCATGGTAGCAATATCCATAGCAGATGAACATGTGTTCTCTCAGATTCATAACCAATTAAAGAAGGCTCCGGACCTTCTTAATTATCATAGTTTTTTTTTTGTCTGCCATTTCTCCATCTCAGGTATAAAGTGATATTTTAGGAGGGAATATAATTTCCCAGAGTCCATGCAAGTGCCACAGAAAGAAGATTTTGCAGGGCTGCCATTCTCCTTCAGTCCCTTGGAAAGCAATGCTATTAGTTTCCATGGAGACAATGCTCTTGTACATATTAGCATACTATCACAATATCACTTCTATTCTGTTTCGTTGCTATGGTAAAAGTAGTCAATCATGTATGTTTCTTTAGTTTTGTTTCTTTCAGTGGAAGGTCATCGTTTTCCATCTTTCAGTCACGAGTGTCCAACTATTTCCTTGGACTTCCGTATCCTGCACACAAACACCACAGTCCCCTTGAGACTCACACCTCAAGTAACTGCGCCCCTCAAAAAGAAAAAAACAGCCACTCTATTTGAAATTAGGACTGTATTGTGAGGATGAGGCCGAAGTAGCTCATTGTGTTTTTCTCTGGGTAGGGATGATGCCAACTCAATATGATATTCCTTACAACAGATGGAGGCAATATAATTACCATGATGTGACTCCTTCCAGCTTTCACTGTTGGCAATAAGTCTGGACAAGACATGTGTCCTAAAATGTACATTGGACTTATTTGACATAACACTGTCACCAGCTGTAAAAAAAAAACCACTATCAAATTGTTTTGAAGTGGTGTTAAAGTGAAAGCATATGGGTAACTGACAAAATAAAGGAAACACTTGAGTAAATGAAGGATACAAAGTATATTGAAAGCAGGTACTTCACACAGATGTGGTTCCTGAGTTAATTATGCAAAATTAACATCCCATCATGCTTAGGGGTCATGTATAAAAATGCCCAGTTGCCAATTATTATCAGTGACTTTGAAAGAGGGGTCTCAAAGGAGTACAGGGGGTGTAAACGTGTGTGTCTCAGTAACCCGATCTCAACCCAATTGAACAATTATGGGAGATTCTGGAGTGGTGCCTGAGACAGCATTTTTCACTGCCATCATGATTTTTTTTTTTTTGGGGGGGGGGGGGGGTTGCATTCCTCCAATAGAGTTCCAGACACTTGTAGAGTCTATGCCAAGATGCATTAAAGCTGTTCTGGTGGCTGGTGGTGACCCAACGCCCTATTAATATACTTTATATTGGTGTTTCCTTTATTTTGGCATTTACCCATATATACAGTCCCTCGTCAGGCTAAGGTTGTTTATCAAGTATTTTCTTGGAATCACTTGTGACCCCAGTGCCAGAAAAATGAGGTCAAGTTGTTAACAGCATATTATCTTCCAGAAGACCACTTCTCTTAGATGATATTACTGTGACAACGCAAAGGCTAGAGTGGTTTTGGCTTGGACTCTACTCTCGAAGGACTTCACCCCACTTGATTTATCTGTGTGGGTTTCTAGTTAAGTGAGTGTAGTGTCACAGCCTGCATTGATAATTTAATTTGAAAGTCTGTTTGTAGGCGATTGTAGTGTATGGCGTCAAAAGATTGCAGTTCTAGGTTGTGGTGTTAGATGTCTTTAAAAATGTAAGGTGTTGGAGAATCTTGTGCTACTTAACCAATCATTCATCTATTTTACGTAATGCTATCTAGATTGAGATCTGTTGGTTGATGCTTCAAGCATCTGCCGTAGAGTGATCTTAATTAAGAATTCATTTTCATCTTGATTTAATTATCTTAAGTTCAACCTAATTGAGTTTGATTTGTTCTGTATTTTTCCTTGCTTCCCTTTGTGTCATTGTCCCTGGTGTTTTGTATAGAGAATGAATTTTATGACAGGAGCTGAACATTTTTAAAACCATGGTGTACTATGTATTTAGAAAATTACCTAATGCACACTAGGATTACTTTGATACACAATCCCACTTCATCATAATAGCTACCTGAGCTCAACCCTAGTTTCTGTAGTAAACACAATCTGTTTGTATTCAGACACAACCATGGGTTCAGCAAGATCAGCAAGAGGGCCAAGTGCAGCAATTTTCTATAATAATTTCCCCCCAGGGCATTCTGAGTTTTAGTGTTCAGTTGTTGTTGTTCCCTTGAGATGTGTGTTTCATGGAGTGTGTGGCTCCTCAATGTGCAGCTTCTTGGACCAGCTCCAGGTTTATAATTAATGCTGCCTCCAAATCATCTATGGCGAGACCACCTGAGTCAGACGTATTGAGACGAGGAAGGGGGGGGATAAACAGCCATAGTTCTTTATTAACAGTCAACAGCTTAATGAAATCGTCACAGGTTTGTTCACGGTTTCATGCATCAGCGTATTGTCTAAAGCTATTTCCTGAGGAATATGTCCCACCGAGGCACAAAAGGCAGGTATTTAAATACATTAGCTTAGGGTATCCAGCCTATTGAAAGAACGCATTCGGGTGAAAACGAGTTAAGAGAGCTAGGATGAAAACTACCCCGTGGGATTGATCTTCAAACTTCCACTCTGTGCACTGATCTTTAGAAAAAGCTAGTCTGTACCTACCTTGCTTTAGTAGGCTAAACGTCTCTCTCATAATATAGGCCATGGCCTCTGATTAATTGAATCATGGCCCCCTGACATTTAATGTTTGCTGAAGTGCTATGGACGTTTGTACAGGTTGGTAGAGCTAGACTTCCCCTATGGACTTTACCTTTGTAAGATCCATCTGTCTGAGCCCGAGGAGCCTTTAAATCAGGATGACTGGTGCAGAAAGAACTGCCTTGGTTTGACAATTTACTCCATGTTCTTTCAATGAAGATAGTAGTTTTACTCAACTCAGAGCATACATTCCAGATGAATAAGTAATTGTCAGTTTGATTAGATTTGTAGACTGCATCTGACTGGAATTGAAATGAGGTTGACGACAAGGGCTGGCATGGCTTCACTAACAAGCTCGCTCAGGCAGTATACACAACAGGAGACTGAGGAGCGAAACACATTGGCACATCCCATTTTTAGCTAAATATAACAGTGTGAAGTTTCCGTATACACCCTCTGCAGTGCCAACTAGTTCACAATACAGATCTTAAGATAGCACAGTACAATCAACACTTCATTAGGAAATGCAGATTATCATCGTTTTTTTTGTGTGTGCAAATGATCATAGGTTTGGCCCTCTTCGCATTGTATATAAGGTCAGTTTACATTTGACAAACATTTGACAAAATGCTGTGATTAAAAAAGATGATCTCGCTGTATGGTGCTGTGCCTAGAGTGGGCTGTGAAAGGGGAGTTAAAGAATCTAAATTAAACAAATACAAAATCATTTCAGAGGACTCAGAATCAAGCCAGGCAGGTATAATAATATCTAATAGGCTGTTGTTGGAATAATAAACTCAATCTGGCTACAGCTGGGTAGTAGTTTCCAAATTATGGAGGCAAAATCAACATCCATGAAAGAAAATCCAATTTACTTTAGTTATCACACTGAATTAGACCACACAGTAGACTGAAAATGTCAGAGCGTACCACATCTAATTCCATCTTAAAATATGAACTTATTGATTCTGTTTATGCATTTGTCAGGAACCATGCATAACGTGTGTTGCACCACTATTAAATTCATTTATATCTAAGGTGCTTTCATATTGGGCCTTGTATACTGTACACATGACATTTCTTTAGTTTGCATGCACTCCTACAAAATAGCACAAATACCTGCGTTTTGAAAGGGCAAGGGGATTTCTTAAGCAGGGGATAGATCACATCTCCTATACATACATTTACAGAATCACAAACATGATTGCCGGATGGAATTTAAATACAGCATTCAGTCACACGTTTCCACATTCAAAACACAGGAGTTACATTTTGAATGGAGGAGGATTTTCATGTGTGTGTTCACAGACCAAGACAGTTCACAGTGACCTTGAGCTCTATTGAAGTGAGCTTCAGTCCAACTACCACTGCAATGTAATTACTAGTGAGTTTCATAAGTTCAAGCAGCCTCGCTTTGATCACTACAGAAGCGAGAAATGAAAGAGCTTGTGTTACGAAACCACCTAGCTAGCCTACTGATTTTGCTACACTCGCTAAGTCTAGGGGTCTTAGGCCTACAGTAGCTACAGTTTCTGTAACCTGATTTAATCTGTGCATTTACGTAAACAATCAGACCATGTTGTGTGCATGAGACAGAAAACGCATGGACCATCTCAGTCTGGACTCCTTGGATGGCCAGGCCAAGTAGATTATTATGAGTTCGGTTTCTGGTGACGAAAACAAATCTATACAACAAAGAAAATGACAAAAAGGCATGCCTAGAGAGATAACACAGTACAACCACTGGTAGGCCGAGAGGCTCCTGTCCACGTCTCTCTCATTGATTGCCTGTCCCTGATTGGCCACACCTGTATGCTTGTCACCTGCCACCTGGGAATGGGTTAGTGGAAGTGGTAGTGTCCTGTCTATTTATGTGCTAACACTAGCCCCTCATATCATAACAACAGCTTCTCCCAAAAATAGTATATTTGGTTCATTTTGTAGCATGACGCACATGCACTTAAAAACATAAAAATAAATAAAGAGAATAAAGCATACTATCATCATGGTTGGAGAACCCTGTCAATTTACCATGCATGAATCTAGGGAACTTAGTCATATGATCTTGCTCCCTTGTGACGTGCCAAACATTAAATTGTACACAGTGTTAGGCGAAGAGGGAAAGATGCTTGTGTGATTCAGCATCAGCATCACAGTGCCGTGAGTGAGATTAATTGGACTCACGCCAGTCAGTAAGTGTGTTGCTGAGTTTGCTGCAGAGTTTGGGGAGGGAATGTGCACCATGGTTCATTGTGTACATAATGAGCCTCTTACAGTGGTGTCAACCCGTGTTAACAGCGTTCAGATCCTCAGCGCCAGGAAGCTGGTCTTCAGGCACAGAAGGTTTGTGGTGATGGATTGGAGGGGGGCTAGCATCTGCAGATGCTGTTGGAATGGCAGTTTGGATGTCTGAATGGCTCATTAGAAAACAATAGAATCCACAATGTGCCATACGTCTCCCAATCAAAGAGTGGAATTGAGAGAGAGCACATTTTCTGCCAAATAACAGAGAAACATGTTGCTGTTGCTAGGATTTATTTGGTGGAGAGAATAGTACACACTATACACGGAGTGTATAAAACACTAGGAACACCTGCACTCCCATGACATAGACTGACCAGGTGAATCCAGGTGAAAGCTATGATCCCTTATTGATGTCACTTCAATCAGTGTAGATGAAGTGGAGGAGACAGGTTAAAGAAACATGTTTAAGCCTTGAGACAATTTAAACATGAATTGTGTATGTGTGCCATTCAGAGGGTGCACGGGCAAGACAAAATATTTAAGCGCCTTTTGGCAGGGTATGGTGGTAAGTGCCAGGCGCACCAGTTTGAGTGTGTCAAGAACTGCAAACTGGTCCACCACACACAAAGGAAATCCAGACAACTTGACGCAACCGTGGGAAGCATTGGGGTCAACATGGGCCAGCATCCCTGTGGAACGCTTTCGACACCTTGTAGAATCCATGCCCTATCGAATTGAAGCTGTTCTGAGGGAAAAGGGGGGGTTGTTTCAGAGGTTGGTTGTCTCAGGGGCTGGTTGTCTCAGGGGTTGGTTGTCTCAGGGGCTGGTTGTCTCAGGGGTTGGTTGTCTCAGGGGTTGGTCATCTCAGGGGCTGGTTGTCTCAGGGGCTGGTTGTCTCAGGGGCTGGTTGTCTCAGGGGTTGATTGTCTCAGGGGTTGGTTGTCTCAGGGGTTGGTCATCTCAGGGGCTGGTTGTCTCAGGGGCTGGTTGTCTCAGGGGCTGGTTGTCTCAGGGGTTGATTGTCTCAGGGGTTGGTCATCTCAGGGGTTGGTCATCTCAGGGGCTGGCTGTCTCAGGGGCTGGTTGTCTCAGGGGCTGGTTGTCTCAGGGGTTGGTTGTCTCAGGGGTTGGTTGTCACAATGCATATTATTCCCAATCTAGAGGGTGCTGTGTAATATTTTTAAGGTTAAAATGTGTGAATTCTTTGAAAGAACTCATCCAACTGGTCAATTCATGTCAGCATGTCAAAACATTGAGGTGAGGGGAATTTGTATTTTTCATAGGTGAAAGTTTAAAAAAAGTTGTCTTAGTATTTTCTTTATAAATGTTTGGAGTATCCATGAATAATTGTGTTTCTTGAAAAGAGGAAAGGGATAGCCACATTCCAAACCCAACGCTTTAGTTGTTAGGTCAATCCATGTGGTACCTGGCATCTTAGGGTGTTGTCACACATAGTTCTGAGCTACAGTTCGAATCAGAGTTCAACTATTTGTTATTGTATTTTTTTTTCATATGGTCCGGTTGGTTTCACATTGCAAAATGTCAAACAAACTAAAATGTCTAAACAAAACCACGTGTTCGTGCAAGTAATTTGTTTAGCCTATTGGTGAACAAAATCTCATGTTAACTCCATCTATGATTATCAAGAAGCATAAATTGTGTCCCAAACTTCATATTACTTCCGCTTTGGTTTTCCAACAACATGCGGGAGGAAACAGCACAATATATTCAGTAACCTATATATTCAGTAGCCTATATCTTCATCAGCCGATATATTCAGTAGCCTATATATTCAGTAGCCTATATCTTCATCAGCCGATATATTCAGTAGCCTATATATTCAGTAGCCTATATATTCAGTAGCCTATATATTCAGTAGCCTATATCTTCATCAGCCGATATATTCAGTAGCCTATATATTCAGTAGCCTATATCTTCATCAGCCGATATATTCAGTAGCCTATATATTCAGCAGCCTATATATTCAGTAGCCTATATATTCAGTAGCCTATATCTTCATCAGCCGATATATTCAGTAGCCTATATATTCAGCAACCTATATATTCAGTAGCCTATATCTTCATCAGCCGATATATTCAGTAGCCTAAATATTCAGTAGCCTATATATTCAGTAGCCTAGCAGCCTATATATTCAGTAGCCTATATATTCAGTAGCCTATATATTCAGCAGCCTATATATTCAGTAGCCTATATATTCAGTAGCCTATATATTCAGTAGCCTATATATTCAGCAGCCTATATATTCAGTAGCCTATATATTCAGTAGCCTATATATTCAGTAGCCTATATATTCAGTAGCCTATATATTCAGTAGCCTATATATTCAGTAGCCTATATATTCAGCAGCCTATATATTCAGTAGCCTAGCAGCCTATATATTCAGTAGCCTATATATTCAGTAGCCTATATATTCAGTAGCCTATATATTCAGTAGCCTATATATTCAGTAGCCTATATATTCAGTAGCCTATATATTCAGTAGCCTATATATTCAGCAGCCTATATATTCAGTAGCCTATATATTCAGTAGCCTATATATTCAGTAGCCTATATATTCAGCAGCCTATATATTCAGTAGCCTATATATTCAGTAGCCTATATATTCAGTAGCCTAGCAGCCTATATATTCAGTAGCCTATATATTCAGTAGCCTATATATTCAGCAGCCTATATATTCAGTAGCCTATATATTCAGTAGCCTATATATTCAGTAGCCTATATATTCAGCAGCCTAGCAGCCTATATATTCAGTAGCCTATATATTCAGTAGCCTATATATTCAGTAGCCTATATATTCAGTAGCCTATATATTCAGCAGCCTAGCAGCCTATATATTCAGTAGCCTATATATTCAGTAGCCTATATATTCAGCAGCCTATATATTCAGCAGCCTATATATTCAGTAGCCTATATATTCAGCAGCCTATATCCCAAGTTTTGACAATCTCCCCTAATCTCATCGAATGCGCTCATAAATGCACTGCTACTCAGAGAATGTTTCAGATATACAGTATCAAGTCATAAAATGCTCTCAGTCAAACAACTGCTAATACTGCACGCCTCTGGTTCTTTTCCTATGTTTGGTCAGGACTGTGTTCTCACCTCCAGCAAACCGTACCACGGTACAAATGGATCGAGACCACCCTTTTTAAACGAACCACGTGCGCTCCCGAGTGCAGAGAGTGTTCACACCAGTCCAAACGTTTGTCGCATGGAATGTGGGGTTGGTTGTCTCTATCAACGTCATTATAACCATTGTCACTTTTACTATACAATAAATCCCAAGGACTTTCATTCTGTTGCTGTGAAGACCTAATTTCCCAGTAAACATGAACACTTTTGGCCGGCAACAAATGTGTTGGGAATATGTAGTATGGAGAGCGTTGGGAAGATGTGTTTGGAGAGCTTTGCACATTGGGAAGACTGTAGAATTTAGAATGTAGGCATTCTACACACATCTGTAAGACATCTTGCCAATTAGCAAACAATGTCTAAACTGCATCTTCTCAATGCATCATATACTATATATATGTCTGTTGGTCAGCGGTATCTCTGCTATGTGGGTTTGTTGCCTCTCTCACGCACATTTTTTTCTGTCACACACCCACACATGTACACGTGTGTGCAAACACACATACTGTACACACACACACAAATGTACTCAAAATGTAATATGTTGTTCTCAAGGCATAAAGTACTGAATTTTGTCAGGAATACCGTTCCATATAAGAAAGTCTGTTTCCAAGACTGTGTGCTGTATTGCTTCATTTCCTATTACAACAGGAAGAAGCTACTTGCAAACATTGTGACAACCAACCCCATACTGTGTGACGTCCAACCCTGCAATGGGATACAAGTGGACAGAGTATGTTTGATTGCTTATAATCCATGTTGGAATAAGATATGAGGAATAAAAAGTGTCCCTATTTCAACCCAAGACCTTGGTCTTTCTATTAATGTTGAGAGATATACTGGTGCTGAGAAAGTACACACGGGAGTAAAAAGTGTGACAACCAACCCTGGTCTCTCCTGGTCATTTGGATGTAATGACTTCTGTCCATGTTGATCATTCCACCAGTTATTTGTACAGTAGGCCTACTGCTTTCTACTGAATTGTGAAACAAATACACAGATTTCTAGAAATCCATTCCCAGGTTGATGCTCACACAGCGTGCCATAAAACTAAATTATTGAAGAAATCCATGTGCTCCCAGCTCTCCAGCAACGTTGAACTTTTCAGCCATTCCCATCAGTGAGTGACCGTGCTATGCTTTGAGGCATAAGCCGTGCTGTTCTGCTTGGAGTAACTGTCTGAGAGGATCTCCTCACTGGGTGAGCAGCCAGAGGCTGACTGTCCAGGTAAGTGCTTGGCAAAAGGCACTTGTCATGTGCAGTCGTGCTCTATACCACGCAATTTTCTAAAGGTCTTTGACACGTGTTTGCTGTTCTCAGATCGCATTACTGCTGGTGGGTTCCTACATTAAGTCACATCTTAAAGTAAATTGTCAAGTCTCTCCCCGTCTGCTTTTTAAGTGAATAAACAACTTGACTTTAGGAATGGGCTGTATTTAAGTTTCTAGATGTGTTAGATATGACTAGCAACAGGTTAATAAAAAAATAAAAACAATCAAGATATTTGCCCAGTTCCATCAGTATGGAAGATTCTGTGGTAACACTTCATTTTGTGTCTCTCTGGTTTTACTTTGTCAATTTTAACATATTGTTGTTTTCAGAGAAGGAAATACAAAGCATCACATTTCTGTTTTACCCATGGCTAAGCAACAATTGTATTTG
The DNA here is from genome assembly GCF_057628025.1 of Oncorhynchus mykiss. Taxonomy (NCBI): domain Eukaryota; kingdom Metazoa; phylum Chordata; class Actinopteri; order Salmoniformes; family Salmonidae; genus Oncorhynchus; species Oncorhynchus mykiss. The sequence continues at coordinate 39,216,417 of NC_143041.1, forward strand.
ATATCTTGGCACATCGAGATAAAAAAAGCAAATGTAATGCTTGTGTCTAGTTTTTAATCACAGATATAGCCGTTTTACGGTAATACCAATGTCCACATTCTCTCTAGAGAAAGAAAGGCAGACTTAGGTGAAATAGTGTGGTCTGTCAAGAGTTGGGAAAAGCTCCTTGTTAAAGGAAGGGGAAAACTGTAGCATAGGACTCCCTCTGTTTAAACATGAATGCAGAGGTGCTAGAGCCTTTAGGACTAGTTCAGCTTCAGAGTTTCTATTCCCTATCAGATTTTTAATTTAGCTAGGCAAGTCAGTTAAGAACAAATTCTTATTTACAATGACAGCCAAGGAACAGTGGGTTTACTGCCTTGTCCAGAACGACAGATTTTTCTCCTTGGGGATTTGATCTTGCAACCTTTCAGTTACTGGCCCAACGCTCTACCCGCTAGGCTACCTGCCACCCCAAAATGGCAGGTAGATAAATGTGAAAAATCCTGCAGCCTTGGCACACACTAGCTGTCTGACAAATCAGACTCATAAGTCACTGCCGTTGGATTAATGTTCATGTCCATAAAGTTCAAACACTTCTTAATGAATGCAGAATATCTGATAAAGGTATTTTATGCTTGAAGACATTCCAAAACTATGGAAAGCAACAACAAAAAATAATTGAATTGCACCCTCTCATCTGTCAATGCTTTCTGACCATGAATTCCCATTGGACGAGGTGGTGAGGAGTTCATGTGTCACACCCCCATGCATGCACACACTTTTTTTTGCCAGGCAGTGAGCCATTAATGTCTGAACAATAGAGTAATGATATGATACTTTTGGATGGCTCCCAAAGGTAGACTTCACTTTGTAAGAGAAAACAAACTGACTCAGAAGTCACACTTAAATGTCAGAGGCCAAGTCAGAACTGGTCAGGTCACAATTTAATGTCTCAAAAACAACTCCACATGCTTAGTGCACTGTGAAGAATGCCACATCAATGGTCAAAAGTCGCTCTTCACTACTGATTGTCATCATTACCAGTGAAGAATTGCGAACATCGCTATTGGAAAGGCTAAGACAGTCTTTAGCAACTTCTCAAGCCTTAATAATTCGACTTCTGCTACTGCTCTGGTCTCCAACCCTGTTATCTTTGACAATGTGGGAACATTGAGCCCAAATTCTGTTTACCAGATGTTAGCATTTGACATTGACAAGAAGAGGACTCCAATATGAACCTGTTGATCTCTGAAGAAAATATAATTTTTAAGATGAGGAATTCTATGCAAGCAACCTTCAGTGAAAGAAAAAGGCACATTATTTTGCCATCAATCTCCACAGATAAAATAACACATTCAAAAACACTCTTTGTTTAGTATAAACTTCTGAAATACTGATACAGTGCTTCTCAGGAGCACATATAGCCCCAGTCAGGATTTTCTGATGCTGGCCATTACGTACAGTATAGGGAGCTAAATGTAATGCATGCATGAGGTAATGGCAACTCTTACAGCTCTGTTGAACTGTATGAACACATAATGAATGTGGTTGAACAGTTGATGACCCCTTCGTTAATGGTGGACAAATGCATGGCCCACTGTTGGCAGCTCAAAATGTTGTTGGTGTGCGCGATGGACCACACTCTGGGCTTAGAGTTGGAGCAGATGGCTGGAAAGATGTATAGTACATTCTCACTGGGCACAGATGTCAGTTTAACGTCTAGTTTTGATTTATATTTGGTTGAGTTGCCAACATATGTGAATTTTTACGTGAAATCAACAATATCATGTCACCATGTCACTGGATTTAGGTTAAAAGTTGGGTGAAAAATCGACAAAAATGCCCTTATGACTTTTTGCAAATCCAATTAGTTTTCCACGTTGATAAAATGTCATCGCATAGATTTTTTGGGGGAAATTACATGGAAACAACGTTGATTCAACCAGTTGTTGTCCAGTGGGTTATTAAAGATGTTCACTTGAAGTTGGTTATGGAGCTCCATAAGATACTCCCTTGTGTTAAATTTGTACTGAGGATGCTCTGAAGTTGTAACGCGACGTGGCTTGCTACTTGGCTATCTCTTTAAGATGTTTTCCATCCAGGTTCGCTTTATCTTTCAGAATTCCAATAGCATATTGGTTTTCTATCAGTTAGTGACATCATTCCATTGTTTCTCCTTCATGTTGCCCTGAAAGGGACAAGCAGTTTTATATTTCTGATTTGTGGAGGATATTGGAATGTCTGCCTCAGCTATCTCCGATAGACCTGTGACGGAACACTTCATTTTCTAGCGTTGTCAAGGTGCAGCGTTTGAGTGCAATCTGATCTGGGCTCAAACAACCTCTCTCATTTCACCACAGAAAGCATCCCCTGAATGTCAACCCCCTTATACATACATTTCTACCTTGAAAGGCTTAGAATTGCCATTTAATCTTAGCATATTTTGTCTGAATGGCACACTCTGAACAATGCCTGTGTTCCAACACAATGGCACATACACATACAGTATATACAGTGCCTTCAGAAAGTATTCAGACCTCTTGCCTTTCTCCACATTTTGTTAGGTTACCGCCTTATTATAAAATGTTAAATTGTTTTTTCCCCTCATCAATCTACACACAATACCCCATAATGACAAAGCAAAAGCTGTTTTTTTACAATGTTTGCAAATTTATTAAAAATAAAAAGAGAAATCACATTTACACAAGTATTCAGACCCTTTACTCAGTACTTTGTTGAAGCACCTTTGGCAGAAGTTACAGCCTCGAGTCTTCTTGGGTATGACTACAAGCGTGGTACACCTGTATTTGGGGAGTTTCTCCAATTCTTTTCTGCAGATCCTCTCAAGTTCTGTCAGGTTGGATGGGGAGCGTTGCTGCACAGCTATTTTCAGGTCTCTCCAGAGATGTTTGATCGGGTGCAAGTCCGGGCTCTGGCTGGGCCGCTCAAGGACATTCAGAGACTTGTCCCAAAGCCATTCCTGAGTTGTCTTGGCTGTGTGCTTGCGGTCATTGTCCTTTGGAAGGTGACCTTCGCCCCAGTCTGAGGTCCTGAGCGCTCTGGAGCAGGTTTTCATCAAGGACCTCTCTGTATTGACAGGAGCCCTGTCAGAGTAACCATCGGGTTCTTGGTCTCCTCCCTGACCAAGGCCTTTCTCCCCCGATTGCTCAGTTTGGCCAGGCGGCCAGCTCTAGGAAGTGTCTTGGTGGTTCCAAACTTCTTCCATTTAAGAATGATGGAGGCCACTGTGTTCTTGGGGACCTCAACACAATCCTGTCTCGGTTTGATTTGATGATTTGATTTGAGCTCTATGGACAATTCCTTCGACCTCATAGCTTGGTTTTTGCTCTGACATACACTGTCAACTGAGGGACCTTATGTAGACAGGTGTGTGCCTTTCCAAATCATGTACAATCAATTGAATTTGTCAAGGGGTCTGAATACTTTCTAAGGCATAGATTTTGCCATGTAGGTCATGGTTAACACAAGTAAACACTGTTTGTGCAGGATGTTTATTAAGTGAATTGTATCTATTCACCTTCTGTATAAGCTAAGCATGTGTTGTTAGCGTTTACATTTACATCACTAGCATCCCATCATCTGGACAGGCGCTCAGTGTTTACCTACCTTTTTTTAACCACTTGATCCCTGCATACACTATTCTATATTATTTTGGTTAGTGTGAAAATAACGGGTATACTCCTCTCAACTGTAGATGCTTCCAGTTTACAGTTTTCCTACTAGGTAAACAACGTCAACAGTACTGGTGAATGCCATAACAATTTGAGCCAGTTTTCTACAGCAGGAAATAATCATAAACATAAACATGAAATGTGAATTATTATGTGGATTATATTTAATGGACATTTTTGTAGGGGTTGCAAAAAAAATGTCATAAGGGAAAATCTAAGCTGAAATTTCAAAGTGGAAATTACAAACTTCACAAGGCTTTTTAAACCTCAAATACACTACACTTTTGTATATGTCGTGCATTGCAGAAAAGTTATCCTGCAACAGGGTGATCAAATTAAGATCCTACACCTGTAGCTGCAAGGTAAAGGCAGTGATCTGTTTATGGTTCCAGTAGTGGTTGTATGACAACTCTGCAAATCAAATCGGAGCGAGCATTGATGTATGGCTTATTTTGAGCTCAGCTATGTACAATGTGAATGGCCCACATGGCCTTGCCAGATTGTGGATTATGGGAAATCAAAGACATGGAACCATATCTTTGATGTAGCCTCACATCCCCCTGTTAAACAGTGAGAGTGTCTTGAGGGCCTGTGTGAAAGGAGGGTCCACAGCAGCCGACTGCAACCTCACAGTGGGATGACAGACAAGTAATACCAAGGCGGCGTCAGGATACTCGAGGGTAAATGGAAGCTATTGAGCGATCTTGGAGGGAGGGAGGGGTATTTGCCAAGGTTAGTAGATTTGGTGGTCTGTAAACCAATATTAGACAGGCTAGTGCTGCAGAGTGATATCTCTCCAGATGTGACCTATGCAAGATGGAAGGGCAAAGGATCAGAATTGTGTTTGCGGATTGAATCCCACTCGGATTGATTTGCTTTGCAGAGGGTTAAGGGACGATGGCAGTCGGTTGGCAGTCTGTTGGTGGACTGGTTTATTTAACAGGGTGTCATGGTGGATTTGACCTAGCAACTAGAGACGAGCAGCATGTCACATCAGGGATGAGCATCATACCACATCAGGGAAACAAACGTGAATCCTGATACGCTACACCCTAAAACACAAACCTAAAAAGGAAATATGTTTTTATTATGCATGAGAAAGAAAGGTTTCCATGTGATACTGGAATTCTAAAAATGATAGTCAACATAAACATACTACTCTCTGCTAGACTCTTGCCTTAAAACTATAGTATACCGTGCCAGTCTGGCGAGACACAGTGAAGACTGTAAACCAAACAGCGGAGAGCATGGGCATATGGGAAATGGCTGAAAACGGATGACAACAAGAGATTAATTGCTGACAAAATCAGTAAATCAAGGGGGAGAAGTCCAAAGGGAAGTGGAACGGCAGCTGTACTGCACATCTCAATGGTGGGCAACCTGATGCACTTGGCAGGTGGTTGGTCTATTCTCAGTTTTCTACATCACAATGTGTGAACAATATAGCAGTGGGAAAAAAAGTGCTTCCGATGTAGGATCTTAATTTGAACCAGTTTGCTACAGCAGGAAAATATTCCTGCAGCAACAGGAAATGTGAATTATTATGTGGATTATAATTCATTTTATTTTGTATTTTTTTCTTTCACCTTTATTTAACCAGGTAGGCTAGTTGAGAACAAGTTCTCATTTGCAACTGCGACCTGGCCAAGATAAAGCGTAGCAATTCGACACATACAACAACACAGAGTTACACATGGAATAAACAAAACATACAGTCAATAATACAGTAGAACAAAAGAAAACAAAAAGTCTATATACAGTGAGTGCAAATGAGGTAAGTTAGGAAATAAATAGGCCATGGTGGCGAAGTAATTACAATATAGCAATTAAACACTGGAATGGTAGATCGGCAGAAGATGAATGTGCAGGTAGAGATACTGGGGTGCAAAAAAGCAAAATAAATACATAAATAAATAAATACCAGTATGTGGATGAGGTAGGTAGATAGATGGGGCTGTTTACAGATGGGCTATGTACAGGTGCAGTGATCTGTAAGCTGCTCTGACAGCTGGTGCTTAAAGCTAGTGAGGGAGATGTGAGTCTCCAGCTTCAGAGATTTTTGTAATTCGTTCCAGTCATGGGCAGCAGAGAACTGGAAGGAAAGACGACCAAAGGAGGAATTGGCTTTGGGGGTGACCAGTGAGATATACCTGCTGGAGCGCCTGCTACGGGTGGGTGCTGCTATGGTGACCAGAGAGCTGGGATAAGGCGGGGCTTTACCTAGCAGAGACTTGTAGATAACCTGTAGCCAGTGTATTTGGCGACGAGTATGAAGCGAGGGCCAACCAACGAGAGCGTACAGGTTGCAATGGTGGGTAGTGTATGGGGCTTTGGTGACAAAACGGATGGCACTGTGATAGACTACATCCAGTTTGTTGAGTAGACTGTTGGAGGCTATTTTATAGATGACATCACCAAAGTCGAGGACACCAGAGGAACAGAGGAGAAGTAGGATAAGGGTATGGCTAAAGACTATACGAATTGGCCGTCTAGCACGTTCAGAACAGAGAGTAAATGGAGCAGGTTTCTAGGCACGATAGTATAGATTCAAGGCATAGTGTACAGACAAAGGTAAGGTAGGTACATTGGAGGTAAACCTAGGCATTGAGTAATGAAGAGAGAGATATAGTCTCTAGAGATGTTTAAACCAGGTGATGTCATCGCATATGTAGGAGGTGGAACAACATGGTTGGTTAAGGCATATTAAGCAGGGCTAGAGGCTCTACAGTGAAATAAGACAGTAATCACTAACCAGGACAGTAATGGACAAGGCATATTGATATTAGAGAGGCATGCGTAGCCAAGTGAACATATGGGTCCAGTGAGTGGTTGGGCTGGCTGGGGACACAGTGATTCAGACATTTAGCAGGCCAGTGATAACAAGCTAACAGTTAGTAGGCCGGGGCTAAACAAGCTAGCAGTTAGCAGGCCGTTAGCAAGCAAGCAGTTAGCATGGGTTAGCAGTTACAGACCGGGCAGGTAAGCTAGCAGTTAGCAGGCCGGGGCAGGCAGCTAGCAGTTAGTAGACCGGGGCAAGCTAGCAGTTAGCAGGCCGGGTTAGCAAGCAGTTAGCAGGGGCTAGCAGTTAGCAGACCGGGTTAGCAAGCAAGCAGCAAGCATTGTTATGCTGAAACAGGAAAGGGCCTTCCCCGAACTGTTGCCACAAAATTGGAAGCACAGAATTGTCTAGAATGTCATTGTATGCTGTAGCATTAAGATTTCTCTTCACTGGACCTAAGGGGCCTAGCCTGTCTGCTGTGGCAAACCATGAAAAACAGCCCCAGACCATTATTCCTACTCCACCAAACTTTACAATTGACACTATGCATTGGGGCAGGTAGCGTTCTCCTGGCATCCGCTAAACCCAGATTTGTCCATCAGACCGCCAGATGGTAAAGCGTGATTCATCACTCCAGAGAACGTGTTTCCACTGCTCCAGTTGTGACCTTTCCAAAAAAAAAAGTCAGTTCCACACGCAAAGGTCTGGTGGTTGGATGTGCTCTCATGCTGGTTTCAATAGTCTGAAGTAGTGGTACATGTCTTGGCTTATTCATTATTCTAGCATTAACCCAAGCATATCCAGGGTGTTATATAACAAACTCCTTAACACGGTTTTAACAGTACTAGGCTACATGGCTTATGTGTAGAAAAACACATGAAGATTTAAATGGTCTCTCTCAACATGCTGTTGACTCTCTTGACATCATTTTGGGGAGTCTGCATTATTATCGTCCATACTTCCTCAAATGTAACATATTAACATACTTTTATGACTGTATACTATTTGATCATAACTGTAAACTAAAACTTGAATGTTTTATTAATCAATGAACAAATTTTCATTGGCATTGATTACAGACGTCTCTGGCTAAAATTGCTTTAGTGCAAGATGTTGTGACGTAAGTGACAACCCCAACTGTTGTTAAATTTAGTGTACATCTGGCGAGGTCTTCATTATACCCTGATTGAACGGTCATGAGGCAGTTTAATGGAAGAAGTAGAACATTCTCATCAATCTCAACTTTTCACAATTCAGATGTAGGATGTTAATTTGATCACCCATGTTGCAGGAGTAAACTTATAGTGTATTTGAGGTTTAAAAAAGCTTCTGAAGTTTGTAATTCCCACTTACAAATTTCTGACTCGATCTTCCCTTACCAAAAATGAATCAACCCTTACCAAAATGTCCCTTAATTACAATCCACATAATAATTAACATTTCCTGTTGCTCCAGGATTTTTTTTGTCTGCTGTTGCAAACTGTCTCAAATTAAGATCATACATGTGTACTGCACATCTATCTCCATGACAACGGTGAAATACAGCCTAACAGCTGTGGGGAGGAGAGAGACTGCAGGAGAGTGCAGCTTTTATTTAGAAGTTTTGCCTCCCGGCCTAGTCAGTGTCACCTCTAAATACAAAGTCTTTAGTTGCATGGTGGAAGTCCTTTTTTCAGGAAACCCCTTGTTGATTTACGTTATAACCCCAGATTCTGCAATTTCGAGATAAGAGTTCTAAGGCAGAATTAGTAATGCTGTGAAAGGAGCATAACGCTGCAGTCACCAAAAGGCTTCCACCTCTTTTTGTCTCTGTGTGCGGCGGTCATAAATACAATGTTAAGGCAGGCCAGGGGCCGTCATGTCCAATTAGCTACAAAACAACCTTCCTTACTGATCCTTCCCTATCTCCTTAACATTCTCAATCTATACAGTGTGTTAAAGGGATACTTTGAGATTCTGGCAGTCAAGCTGTTTTTCCAGCTAGCATATACTCCCATACCTGTAGACTTCCAGTCATTGCGTTAATACTAGTTAGCATTGGCTCACAAAACTATGTCTAACTTCCTTCATACCGCACGCAGAGACATAAAAATGGTATCCATGAGTTAATCTGAAAAAATTGCTTAATTGCCAGAGTCTCGCAGTATCCCTTTAAGCAAACTAGTGTGGGGGCAGTAGGATATGAATGCTTCCCAAGGGTACGCACCAGTCAGTTACAGGGTACTGGAGTGTGTCCATATAATACAGCTTAATGTTGAAATAATTGGCAATGTATTAGAGACAAATGTAAGAGTATTAACTTGAGTCACCTTAAATGGCTTTTTGAAGTTTCCCTGATTGACACAATGTGAATCTGAATGACTATTGGGGCCCCACGTTAATTGAGTTGGAATATGTTGATATTCAGAGAACCGTGTCGTGTGTTAATGATTTCTTATCTGCAAAATTCTTTCAGATGGAAATACTAGGTGTTTCTTTTTGCAGTAATGTTCAGAAAATAATAATTATTGAAGAAAATATATAGAAGTCAAAAAATATTGACACTAATTTGCGATAAAGAAACTGTGATGTGTATTTATCTATTCATTTGAATATAAAAGCGACTAGTTTCTTTTCAAGTTTTGCAGTGATGACACAGCCACGTATTCATCAGAAAATACATAAATCGGCACAAACATTCCTCCTCCCCCCGTTAACAATGCTCAGCAAATATACCAAATATATAGTTTATCAGTAGCCTAGGCCTAGGTTGGAACATTGAATTCCCCTCACAACTTTGTTGCTGCATCTTCCAGGTTATTGCCATTTGAAACTATGATGACATTTTTTTCCATTCACTGTAATTGTATTACTAGGATTGGAAAGCATATCAAATGGTTGATCAGAGTTTATAGAAATATAATTGAAAAAACACACTAGACCAGACTGCTGGTCTCAAGTCATTGATGACTCATTGTCAAAAAAAAAAAACTTTGAAAAGGGAACTGTGCTTCACCTATAGGAAAAGGATTTTGAAAGCCATAGGTTTAAATGGGTTACCAGAACCCAAGGACACTGTTTTTTCAACTGGGCATAGCAGAGCTTTATCTTTGAGGTTTTTCTGAGATAGGATTCCTGCATTTGTATGGAAGACAGGGTGTAGCATGACATTAAAAGCTAGACGGACGATCTTGAAAGATTCTATCCTCAGACCACAACAGGAGAGTAACTGTAAATCTAAGGCGAGAGGCTTCATCTGATGTTTTCCCAGGGTAGCTTCAAGGACACTATTTGTCATTATGTTTCCATATGAAGCCTGAGGAGAAAAAAGTGGTTATAAACATGACATTAAACTGAACTAAACTCTGAGGGCTTTCAAATGATGTTTCAGACACCTCGGCCAACCTTACCCATAAATATCAGAGGTGCGTCAATAGATACAAGATTTTTAGATGACAAATAGTAGGGGTATACCTGAAAACATAAATACAAGTCATTCAACCCATGTCCTTTTTCCTGTTGGTGTACCTGAAAACATAAATACAAGTAATTCAATCCATGTCCACTTTCCTGTTGGTATACCTAAAAACACGAATAGAAGTCATTGAATCCATGTCCTTGTGATTTACTATTGACAAACCAAGATTGTACAACATGTCGTGGTTGATTTACTCAAGTTGCATCATGATGATGAAAGTTCCTGAAAGTCCAATAGGTCGTTATCAATAAAGGATTACAGGACTGTGCAGAGCGTTCAATTTGGCTGCTGGGGGGCAAGGACAACTATGTGCAGTTTACAAGGGATTGTTAAATAAATGTTATAACTATTCGGTTTTAATATCATCACCTCTTGAAGTCAGAACTACACATTTCTGATTATTACACATTTAGCTCTATCATCAGAGTGGTACATCAAGTAACCGAATGCTTTTCGTGATCAGTAAAACATCAACTGATCATGTCGTTTCAGATATGTGAGGGTATCCTCAAGTAGCCTATCAATTTGGCATGTAGCTAGCCAACTAGCTAAGCAAACGACGTGTCATTTAGCTTGCCTCATCAGGGATTAGGCTTTTGGAAAGAGCTTGACATCTGCAAGTTGTCCGTCGGACTTCTGTCAGCACCACTATAGATGACAAGTGAATCAAACAATATTTGGATATGGCCATCTAGTTTGTCCCCTGGAAGTTAGCTTGTTAAGTAGCCATATTGATGTGATCTGTTATTATCTAGCTGGCCAAATTGACATGGTCCATCAATCAATGTAGCCTATCATGTCTGTCAGCAGCAATCGTGATTGAACACTATTAAAAACAATGTTGAAAAGGGGATACTTTTAGTTAACTTCTCTAGGTAGGGCTACGTTGGTTGGAGAACATAAGTACTTGCCACTATGTTCAGACAACTATACAAAGTTTCTACCGGTAGCTTGCAAAGTTAACATTACATCGGCAAATGGACCCTTCTGCTGCTTGACAGGGAATTAAAGTCAACAAAGGATGGGAAATGAATCAAAACCACTCATACTTGCAAGGTATAGTTAACTTTTATTTGATATCACTTAAATATCAAATTGATTGTGAGGCTACTCCTACGTATCTGAAATGACATGATCAATGGATGTTTACTGATGATGAAAAGCATGTAGTTAGTTGCATGCTGTATAACTCTGATGATAGAGCTAAATGTGTGCAGTTGTTTTGCATGGAATAATCCAACTTTGTTTTCTGACTTTACTCTTCAAGAGATGATGACATTGCAACCAAATAATTAACATTTATTTAACAATCCTTTGAAAACGGCACGCAGTTGTCAATGATGTTAGTGGAACTGGTGGTCTCCTTGCCCACCAGCAGGCAAATCGAACACTCTGCACCTTATTGCGCATTTTACTGATCACAACCTATATCTTGAAAACTTAACTGCTGTCATGCAAAACATTTTGGGACTGTATCAACAGTGGAATAATGATACAAAATACCAAAATATAGTTTTTTAGTGATGATTAAGATGATTTACTTTCCTTCTCAAACACCTGGTTTAAAATATTGACTTTGTTGTACTAGGAATGCATACTGTAGTTACGGTTAGTATTTGAGGTGTAACATTATTCTACAATGCATATGAGAGTTCACAGTACATACAGTTACATAGAGCTACTCTCAGTTTGCTGTGAAACCACTGCAAATCAAGTGCTGATTTTACTATAGTGGTTTCATTCTCTGTTCTGCTCCGATAACCTTTTAAGACTATACAAAACCCTCCCTTTAATACATAAGACATTGCTTGATGCGTTCATAATGAAAACAAATAGTTCCCTCTGTTGTCGCGTTACACACGGTTGTTTTTATGGGACAAGTGGTTCTTTATGTCCCTTAAGACATCACATTATGTAAAGGAGAATGGATTTCTGGTATGAGGTACTGTATGTCTTTATTATGTACTGGACTCCCCTTTTAACAACACCTGAAGTTAAGTATTTTTTAACATTTTTTACCAAATACCCATTGTCACTGTACTGTAGGCTACCTGAGCCCCATTGTCCCTGAGACATTCTTAGCAGTACGTTCAGTAAATTGTAAAAAATCATATTTGACTGGTGCTGATCCCTCCATCAGTAATCAGCCACATAATTAATCACGAACATAGAATAATTACTCAGAGATCTGTAATGATCTGCACTTCATTTAACTAAGTATAATACACCTCCATTGATTAATTACCGCTTGTTATATAATGAATTATGATAGACATTTTGGGAGTCTGCAGTTTCTTAGCAGGAGCAAGACTCACTGTGCCTTCCAGGTATTACTTACCACATGTGACTCTTGCTACAGTGTGAAGGTTTTTTCTGGATCAATAAGGGGCTTATGTGGTGGGTGTAGTAGGGGGTGGGGCATGGGGTGTGGCAATGGGCGCGGTCAGCCCGAATTTCAGAGATCATTCTAGAGGACCCAATCTTGGCGGTGTAGATAAATGTTTTTGCATTTTTAACCCAATTTTCTTCTACAAATTTGTCTGTGGAGCTGAGCAAAAATGTTGCAGTTTTAAAGCAAATATTCATAGTTTCTATGTTTTTTGCCATGGCTAATGCTAAAACATAATAACAAAATCAATACTGCTAAATTCATTGTTTTGGGAATTTTGAATTCTCCCTGATTGTCTAGCTTTTATTTAGGTGATTGTTAGTTCTCAAAGATTATATTGTTACAAAATATATAGGTCCATTATATTTTCTACATACTTTATATCTGTTATATACTTTACATATCTTAGTCATTTAAGTTTACACTGGAAGTGTTTTCAAATTCCTAAAATTATGTCTATATATACAGTGCCTTCGGAAAGTATTCAGACCCCTTGACTTTTTACACATTTTGTTACGTTACAGCCTTATTGCAACATTTTTTCAATCGTTTTTTCCCCTCATCAATCAACACATAATGACAAAGCAAAAACAGGTTTTTAGAAATGTTTGCTAATTTATAAACAAACAACAATTTAAATGTGACATTAACATAAGTATTCAGACCCTTTACTCAGTACTTTGTTGAAGCACTTTTGACAGCAATTACAGCATCGAGTCTTCTTGAGTATGATGCTACAAGATTGGCACACCTCTATTTGGGGAGTTCCTCTCATTCATCTCTGCAGATCCTCTCAAGTTCTGTCAGGTTGGATGGGGAGCATTGCTGCACAGCTATTTTCAGGTCTCTCCAGAGATGTTAGATCGGGTTCAAGTCTGTGCTCTGACTTGGTCTTTTACGAAATAGGGCTAGCTCCTGTATACCACTCATACTTTGTCACAACACAACTGATTGGCTCAAACGCATTAAGAATGAAATAAATTCTACAAATGAACTTTTAACAAGGCACATCTGTTAATTGAATTGCATTCCAGGTGACTACCTCATGAAACTGGTTGAGAGAATGCCAAGAGTGTGCAAAGCCGTCATCAAGGCAAAGGGTGGCTACTTTGAAGAATCTCAAATATTTAGTATATTTAGATTAGTTTAACACTTTTTTGGTTACTACCTGGATTCAATTTGTGTTATTTCATAGTTTTGATGTCTTCACTATTGTTCTACAATGTAGAAAATAGTCAAAATAAAGAAAAACCCTTGAATGAGTAGGTGTGTCCAAACTTTTGACTGGTACTGTATATAGTGTATCTGCAGTCTTGGAACAATAACGACAGACCGGTAAATGGAGGTTGGCTTTGATGTTCTGTACCTGCTGTTTGAAGTATCTCCTGTCCTCCTCATCCACCAGCACCAGGTTGAGGAAGTACCGCACAGAGAACTTCTTGTTGACATCCCTCATGGTGTCTGTCAGGTCGTAGCCAGCCAAAAATTGGACTCTCCTAAGAGCGAAAGAACAGGCATGAAGAGGATTGTGAAACAAGTTCCATGGCAAGAGGAGACAGATGTACACTAGTCCTGAAAACATTATGCTGCTTTAGTGGGGTGGAATAACAAAATATAATAGATAAAATGAAATAAAAATCATAATATTGGGACAAAACAACACCATATTGTGCTGTTTCCGTCTCTGTAGTTGGGCTAGGCCCTGCAAAGGAATGTCACATGACCAAATACATACATTTCACACTGTTCTTAAAGCGAACGCAGAGATTACAGGGAAGGTTTAGGTTTTCACAACATTTGAAATCTGAAGAAACTGGAACATTCAATAATTTTAAATACATTTTTTATTTAAAAGCGTAACATCTTATGCCATTTTAAGTGAACTATCCATTGAAGTAAACGTCATCTCACCTATTCCAGTCATCTCCTTCTTTATCCAATGAAGTTCCTTGTGCTGGATTTTGATTCTCACCAGAAGGAAATAGATTTTACCCACAATGACATCTTTCAAGTGGTATCTGAGAAGACAGTGGAGGTCAAGTCAATTTATATATTTATAATAATGTATAACTTCTATAATCATTTATTTAATTTATGATTTCTAAATTCTGAATCTGAAACAGATTTTTACATGTATTTGCTACTGTGCTATGGTTTGAATGCATAAATGTCGTATAGTGGTATATATAAACTCAGCAAAAAAAGAAACGTCTCTTCTTCAGGACCCTGTCTTTTAAAGATAATTCGTAAAAATCCAAATAACTTCACATATCTTCACCGTAAAGGGTTTAAACACTGTTTCCCATGCTTGTTCAATGAACCATAAACAATTCATGAACATGCACTTGTAGAATGGTCGTTAAGACACTAACAGCTTACAGACAGTGGGCAATTAAGGTCACAGTTATGAAAACTTAGGACACTAAAGAGGCCTTTCTACTGACTGCATAAGAGTCAGTAGAAAGAGGGAACTTGCAGGTGCCTTGGTGGAAGAGTGGGGTAACATCTCACAGCAAGAACTGGCAAATCTGGTGCAGTCCATGAGGAGGAGGTGCACTGCAGTACTTAATGCAGCTGGTGGCCACACAAGATACTGACTGTTACTTTTGATATTGACCTCCCCTTTGTTCAGGGACACATTATTCAATTTCTGTTAGTCACACGTCTGTGGAACTTGTTCAGTTTATGTCTCAGTTGATGAATCTTGTTATGTTCATACAAATATGTACACATCTTAAGTTTGCTGAAAATAAACTCAGTTGACAGTGAGAGGATAATTCTTTTTTTGCTGAGTTTACATCTTGCATACATTACATGGCCATACATTTAGTCTGTGTGGAATGTTATCAATGGTCAGGGCATGTGTTTACTGTAATTTCATTTTAACATGTATTATTTAATCTTTATTTAAGAGGAGGTCATGAGAACCGTACCAGCATACAACACCATGTGCATGAGACGTTTTTTATTTTCACGGTGACATTTCAAAGGATTTCCGATACTTCAGTTTGTGACCACTATTGTGCATCACGGCTTGAAATAGAAATGGCATAGGCTTTTGTAGTTATACTAACCTTGGCTTGACTAAAGATAAACAACATTTTGGAGACTATATCTTATACATTTGAGCCAACCTCCACAGCAACCACTTTTGAAAGATACAACCTCACCTTAGCTTTGCCTAAAGGAACAAAGAAAGAATCCACGTTCAAAGAAATCAGTGATGAATCTGTTTTGCCCTTTGAGGTGTTCCTTTTAATCACTTAACAATTAGTCTCTTTGCCCTTTCACTCACCTCATGCACACTTACTGTTAATTCATCACTGCTTCTGTTTCGTCACACCAGCGGGTCCCCTCTCCCACTCTGACATTAAAGCCTTCCACTAAACCCTTTAGAACCACATTCGGTTTCCCGCATCCACAACACGGGTGAAGGTCTGTCTCAATCCGATCCAGCTTCTCAGCACTACCCTCATATCTCCGCTCACATTCTGTTGGCATTTATTCCCCACACAAAATCCAATCAGAATCAGTTGGCCTCGAGTCCTGGCACTGGTTCTATCGTGCCACAACTGCAACTCTCTCTTATCTTGCCATGTGTCCCTTTCACAATGCCTGTCGTTGTGGCAACTGTGTCACTTCCAATGGTCTTTGTGGAACCTACAGCCCGTCCCAGACATTTATCCACTGACCTACTGATCCAAGGCATTTGACCTTCTGTTAACATGTAAATGAGAAATGTAGTTTGATGATACTCCAAAAAAAATCATATTTGATTTATTTTGAAACTTGTCATTATCCCTTATGTTGTGCTGTGGAGGCATGTACTGATTATGGTTGACTTCATTTCTGTCAGTTGGATTTTTCAGTGGGCAGATCAGGTCAACAACTGTGGCTCATCATGATTTTACCTAGTTGTGGTTTATCTCTACTTGAGTGAGTGAGAGTTCATTGAACTGTGTGCAGTGACCTTTTTAGTGGTTGTTTGTGTTTGAAAAGGTGGTTTTGGATCTCTGTTTGGCCTCTGTGAATACAGGTAACAATTTAGATCCTGAGAATGCTTAAGCATGTTGTTATTTTCCCAGAGATAAAATTAGAGTCCTGAGAGGGAATTACAAAGAAATAATGCAATCCATCTCCCTTTCTCTCTGTCGGTCACAAAAACTCAGAGTTTGTTTGTTTACGTCAGTCATGCATTATTGAGCAGCCTCTTTAAACATTACCACTCTCCTGTCATGAGAACCAGCATCTTCTCTGTTCCAGGGTTGAAGTACAGGTGTAGGATCTTAATTTGACCTATATTGTCATAGCAAAATAATCCTGCAGCAACAGGAATTGAATGTTTAGTCCATAATGTTGCTTGACCGGTGGTTAGGGTATTAGCTGGCCAAAAGTAGGTTACATTAGAAGTGTAATATTACTAATATAACTGTTAGTGTGGGTTTTCAGTGAATTTATGTACATCAAAAAACGAATCTGCATTTTCTGTGGCACAGGGAAAAGTCTCAGCAACAAAAGAGTGATCAAATTAAGACTGTACATTTGTAGCAGGCTTAGTTCCAACGAACAAACATGTTTACCTACACTTTGGTTACAAAATGCATCATAAATTAATGCATTGGTTCATTTCATGCAGTAGATTGATGTGTGTGAGAACTTTCATGAGCGAATGAGAAAACTAGAATCATACTCATTGGAAAGGGATCCTTTTTCCTCCATATTTTCAAATGTTGTATATACTAAGTTTCAGAGTTATATTTGCAATGCAAATATCCTTCAATAATAAATAGATATATTATTGTGTGAGTCTTTTTAATAACATGGGAAATTGATTGAAAAGGTAGCCCATTTATTAAACATTCATTTGAATTCTACCATGATATTAATAAACTTGGTATTTTAGTCAGTGGAGTCTCACATTGCATAATTTTCCGTGCAGAATTATACAGAAATGTGGCTGATGTAACCATGGAAACATAGGATTAAAACAGTCTCTGCTGCAACTTTATTCTTGTGTGGCAGAAGCTAAGTTTAATGCAACTCTGGAAGCTAATTCAATACCGCACATGAACACCAACGGCTCAGTTTTGACAGCTTAAATAAGTGGTGTCAAATGAAAACATAATACACCCAACACTTTTACTTCGAAACCTCTAATTCTGTGACATGTAGGGTGATTTTCATTTCTGCAGGTTTAGAAGGGTGTGGGTACAAGCCCTCTGATTCAGACATGTATAACTCACATTCTAAACCTGTTTTAAAATGAATGATGTGCTTAAAGTGATAAGGTGCATTTTTTTTGTACCCTGTCAAAATATCAGCCTTTTCATCCACTTAATTAGGGGATAAATAAGCCAATAAATGACATATCACCAAGAACATTTTTGAGCCATACAACACACTAATTTGGTACTTTATTTATATATACAGTGGCTTGCGAAAGTATTCGGCCCCCTTGAACTTTGCGACCTTTTGCCACATTTCAGGCTTCAAACATAAAGAACTGTATTTTTTTGTGAAGAATCAACAACAAGTGGGACACAATCATGAAGTGGAACGACATTTATTGGATATTTCAAACTTTTTTAACAAATCAAAAACTGAAAAATTGGGCGTGCAAAATTATTCAGCCCCCTTAAGTTAATACTTTGTAGCGCCACCTTTTGCTGCGATTACAGCTGTAAGTCGCTTGGGGTATGTCTCTATCAGTTTTGCACATCGAGAGACTGAATTTTTTTCTCATTCCTCCTTGCAAAACAGCTCGAGCTCAGTGAGGTTGGATGGAGAGCATTTGTGAACAGCAGTTTTCAGTTCTTTCCACAGATTCTCGATTGGATTCAGGTCTGGACTTTGACTTGGCCATTCTAACACCTGGATATGTTTATTTTTGAACCATTCCATTGTAGATTTTGCTTTATGTTTTGGATCGTTGTCTTGTTGGAAGACAAATCTCCATCCCAGTCTCAGGTCTTTTGCAGACTCCATCAGGTTTTCTTCCAGAATGGTCCTGTATTTGGCTCCATTCATCTTCCCATCAATTTTAACCATCTTCCCTGTCCCTGCTGAAGAAAAGCAGGCCCAAACCATGATGCTGCCACCACCATGTTTGACAGTGGGGATGGTGTGTTCAGCTGTGTTGCTTTTACGCCAAACATAACGTTTTGCATTGTTGCCAAAAAGTTCAATTTTGGTTTCATCTGACCAGAGCACCTTCTTCCACATGTTTGGTGTGTCTCCCAGGTGGCTTGTGGCAAACTTTAAACAACACTTTTTATGGATATCTTTAAGAAATGGCTTTCTTCTTGCCACTCTTCCATAAAGGCCAGATTTGTGCAATATACGACTGATTGTTGTCCTATGGACAGAGTCTCCCACCTCAGCTGTAGATCTCTGCAGTTCATCCAGAGTGATCATGGGCCTCTTGGCTGCATCTCTGATCAGTCTTCTCCTTGTATGAGCTGAAAGTTTAGAGGGACGGCCAGGTCTTGGTAGATTTGCAGTGGTCTGATACTCCTTCCATTTCAATATTATCGCTTGCACAGTGCTCCTTGGGATGTTTAAAGCTTGGGAAATATTTTTGTATCCAAATCCGGCTTTAAACTTCTTCACAACAGTATCTCGGACCTGCCTGGTTTGTTCCTTGTTCTTCATGATGCTCTCTGCGCTTTTAACGGACCTCTGAGACTATCACAGTGCAGGTGCATTTATACGGAGACTTGATTACACACAGGTGGATTGTATTTATCATCATTAGTCATTTAGGTCAACATTGGATCATTCAGAGATCCTCACTGAACTTCTGGAGAGAGTTTGCTGCACTGAAAGTAAAGGGGCTGAATAATTTTGCACGCCCAATTTTTCAGTTTTTGATTTGTTAAAAAAGTTTGAAATATCCAATAAATGTCGTTCCACTTCATGATTGTGTCCCACTTGTTGTTGATTCTTCACAAAAAAATACAGTTTTATATCTTTATGTTTGAAGCCTGAAATGTGGCAAAAGGTCGCAAAGTTCAAGGGGGCCGAATACTTTTGCAAGGCACTGTATATAAATACTATGAGGTTGGAATAATACTGAGAATCAGTCAGTCAAACTCCCCCCAAAACTATCATGATAACTGATGCTTAATTACATAATACAGAAACTCATTTGCACTAAGAAATACACTTGAGTCAGTCCCATGCATTGGCAGTTCAACCAAACGTGAGGTAATGGGAGGTTTAGGAACCTGAAAAATGCAGCGCTAATGTACCAGTGAATTTCTGAAGGACAGGGCAATTAACAGGCTTCAAGGGGAATACAGTCGTTTATTGAGGGAGGGAGCGGCACAGTTGATCATTCCGTTCTCCCAATGATAAAGGGCTAAATTGATCGGCGTGTCTCGCAGTGTATCACCTACAGACATTGTGCTGAAGGCCTCTTTACTCTTGACTAATATGCCTTTGTTACCTAATTCAGAAGCTTTTATATCTTCCTTATACATTAGAGGCCTAGTGGGTGAAATTGAACCTATTCTAAAATGTCACAAGCCATACTGTAAAAGGTTGAAAATTCCATCCATGGCATTTTTCACCCCATATGTTTCAATAAGAACTTTGAACATAGCAATCTAAGATTGGATTTTGAACCTCTAATGCTTTTAACTCAAAGTAAAATAGTAAAGGAAAAGGGCTATATCAATCTTGCAATTGATTTATTTCCAATAAGGAGTTGTATTTTATTTTTTGCCTTGGGCATGCATGTTACACCTAAACACTCAGGGCCGACTCTACTAATAAGCCACATAAGCGGCCACTTAAGCGGCCACTGCTGCTAGTGGCTCCGCTGCTGCTAGTGGCCCCAGCGGCTAGTGGCCTCCAGCTGCTAGTGGCCTCCAGCTGCTAGTGGCCTCCAGCTGCTAGTGGCCCTGCTGCTGCTAGTGGCCCCGCTGCTGCTAGTGGCCCCACTGCTGCTAGTGGCCCCGCTGCTGCTAGTGGCCCCGCTGCTGCTAGTGGCCTCCAGCTGCTAGTGGCCTCCAGCTGCTAGTGGCCTCCAGCTGCTAGTGGCCCTGCTGCTGCTAGTGGCCCCGCTGCTGCTGGTGGCCCCGCTGATGCTAGTGGCCTCCAGCTGCTAATGGCCTCCAGCCGATAGTAGCCCCGCTGCTGCTAGTGGCCCCGCTGCTGCTAGTGGCCCCACTGCTGCTGGTGGCCCCGCTGCTGCTAGTGGCCCCGCTGCTGCTAGTGGCCCCACTGCTGCTAGTGGCCCCGCTGCTGCTAGTGGCCCCGCTGCTGCTAGTGGCCTCAAGCTGCTAGTGGCCTCCAGCTGCTAGTGGCCTCCAGCGGCTAGTGGCCTCCAGCTGCTAGTGGCCTCCAGCTGCTAGTGGCCTCCAGCTGCTAGTGGCCTCCAGCTGCTAGTAGCCCCGCTGCTGCTAGTGGCCCCGCTGCTGCTAGTGGGCTCCGCTGCTGCTAGTGGCCCCACTGCTGCTAGTGGCCCCGCTGCTGCTAGTGGCCCCGCTGCTGCTGGTGGCCCCGCTGCTGCTAGTGGCCTCCAGCTGCTAGTGGCCCCGCTGGTGCTAGTGGCTCCGCTGCTGCTAGTGGCCCCACTGCTGCTAGTGGCCCCACTGCTGCTAGTGGCCCCGCTGCTGCTAGTGGCTCCGCTGCTGCTAGTGGCCCCAGCGGCTAGTGGCCTCCAGCTGCTAGTGGCCTCCAGCTGCTAGTGGCCTCCAGCTGCTAGTGGCCCTGCTGCTGCTAGTGGCCCCGCTGCTGCTAGTGGCCCCACTGCTGCTAGTGGCCCCGCTGCTGCTAGTGGCCCCGCTGCTGCTAGTGGCCTCCAGCTGCTAGTGGCCTCCAGCTGCTAGTGGCCTCCAGCTGCTAGTGGCCCTGCTGCTGCTAGTGGCCCCGCTGCTGCTGGTGGCCCCGCTGCTGCTAGTGGCCTCCAGCTGCTAGTGGCCTCCAGCTGCTAGTAGCCCCGCTGCTGCTAGTGGCCCCGCTGCTGCTAGTGGCCCCACTGCTGCTGGTGGCCCTGCTGCTGCTAGTGGCCCCGCTGCTGCTAGTGGCCCCACTGCTGCTAGTGGCCCCGCTGCTGCTAGTGGCCCCGCTGCTGCTAGTGGCCTCAAGCTGCTAGTGGCCTCCAGCTGCTAGTGGCCTCCAGCGGCTAGTGGCCTCCAGCTGCTAGTGGCCTCCAGCTGCTAGTGGCCTCCAGCTGCTAGTGGCCTCCAGCTGCTAGTAGCCCCGCTGCTGCTAGTGGCCCCGCTGCTGCTAGTGGGCTCCGCTGCTGCTAGTGGCCCCACTGCTGCTAGTGGCCCCGCTGCTGCTAGTGGCCCCGCTGCTGCTGGTGGCCCCGCTGCTGCTAGTGGCCTCCAGCTGCTAGTGGCCCCGCTGGTGCTAGTGGCTCCGCTGCTGCTAGTGGCCCCACTGCTGCTAGTGGCCTCACTGCTGCTAGTGGCCCCGCTGCTGCTAGTGGCCTCGCTGCTGCTAGTGACCTCCAGCTGCTAGTGGCCTCCAGCTGCTAGTGGCCCCGCTGCTGCTAGTGGCCCCGCTGCTGCTAGTGGCCCCACTGCTGCTAGTGGCCTCCAACTGCTAGTGGCCTCCAGCTGCTAGTGGCCTCCAGCTGCTAGTGGCCTCCAGCTGCTAGTGGCCTCCAGCTGCTAGTGGCCCCGCTGCTGCTAGTGGCCCCGCTGCTGCTAGTGGCCTCCAGCTGCTAGTGGCCTCCAGCTGCTAGTGGCCCCGCTGCTGCTAGTGGCCCCGTTGCTGCTAGTGGCCCCGCTGCTGCTAGTGGCCCCGTTGCTGCTAGTGGCCCCGTTGCTGCTAGTGGCCCCGCTGCTGCTAGTGGCCTCCAGCTGCTGCTAGTGGGCACCCGATCAAAGGAGGAACTCCGTCTGTTGAGACCCTGACTAGCAGTATACTATAATATACAAGGTCTAATTTCAAAATTTGGTATGGTTAGCAGACTATTCTCTTATATCAAAACATTTAGCTTAGGACCCCCAAAAGACTAGAGCCGGTCCTGTACACGCTCAATGAGAACATAGTGGGCATAAAGAACATTTATGAAGTTGGTTTTCCTTACTGGGGCAGGGTAGCCTAGTGATTAGAGCATTGGACTAGTAACTGGAAGGTTGCAAGTTCAAACCCCAGAGCTGACAAGGTACAAATCTGTTGTTCTGCTCCTGAACAGGTGGTTAACCCACTGTTCCTAGGCTGTCATTGAAAATAAGAATTTGATCTTAACTGACTTGCCTAGTTAAATCAAATAAAACTGCTATGCTCTGTGGATGGCCTCTCCCATTTCTGTTGCATCAGAGAAAGTGTTTTGATAGTTACAATGTAATTCAGTTTTATTTGTATGGTATTTTCTTCAAGTTAGACAACTTAAGAATAGACCTTCAAGGGCCAATCAGCAGTTGTTTCGGTAAAAAGCTGAGGGATGAGGCTGGAGAAATGTAACCACTCTGAAATTCATAGACAGAGCTATGGATGCAAGGACTGACCAATTCATGATATCAGTTTTAACCATGTTTTCAGGCTATACAGTGTTTGTTTACATTTACCTTGTTTACAAAACAAGGTTATATTTTGGGTTCTGATGGGGTACGACAGTTAAACTAAGCTCATGAGACATTTATAAGTTATATTCTTCATGAATCAATGGGTACATCATTCATTTATAAGTCCAAAAATGGATGTAGCAACTGCTGATTGCCCCTTTAGGGCAATATAAAGCAAACCAGTGAGTAGCAAGTGGACCATGTAAACTGTGTTGAGAAAACAAAAGTACCCTCCATGGCACCCAGTGTATGGAAAGGTTTATTTGCAGGGTTTCTGACTATACAGGGCCTATCTAATGTCGCAGATGTAATGAGATGCATACTCTCTATGAAATATCTCTGTGCATACCCAAGGGTGCTCCAGTCCTCACGGTCTGCAGTCTATGTTGGTTCCAGATTTGATAGACCTTATTTGTGACAATAGTTGATCAAGTACTGTCCACGGTGTGCAGTCTATGTTGGTTCCAGATTTGATAGACCTTATTTGTGACAATAGTTGATCAAGTACTGTCCACGGTCTGCAGTCTATGTTGGTTCCAGATTTGATAGACCTTATTTGTGACAATAGTTGATCAAGTACTGTCCACGGTCTGCAGTCTATGTTGGTTCCAGATTTGATAGACCTTATTTGTGACAATAGTTGATCAAGTACTGTATGTACCGTACCAAAGAGATACAAATACCAGCAGCCATGTCTGCTGACCTAGAGGACTGGAATTGGGCACTGCAGCACAGTGGGCACAGCAGGCACCACAACTTTTTGGTTAGACAAACCCCCCAAAATATTGATAATATCATTCAGGTGGTTGGGCAACATTTTTCTACTTGACAATTACACTCATGCTGCCAAACATACCCTCATAAAACTGACCATCCTACTGATCCTCGACTTCGGCGATGTCATTTACAAAATAGCCTACAACACTCTACTCAGCAAATTGGATGTAGTCTATCACAGTGCCATCCATTTTGTCACTAATGCCCCAAACACTACCCACCACTGCGACCTGTATGCTCTCGTTGGCTGGCCCTCGCTTCATATTCGTTGCCAAACAAACTGGCTCCAGGACATCTATAAGTCTTTGCTAGGTTAAGCCCCACCTTATTTCAGCTCACTGGTCACCATGGCAGCACCCACCCGTAGCACGCGCTCCAGCAGGTATATGGTCACCCCCAAAGCCAATTCCTCTTTTGGCCTTTCCTTCCAGTTCTCTGCTGCCAATGATTGGAACGAATTGCAAAAATCACTGAAGCTGGAGACATATCTCCCTCACTAACTTTAAGCATCAGCTGTCAGAGCAGCTTACCAATCATTGCACCTGTACATAGCCCATCTGTAAACAGCCCACCCAACTACCTCATCCCTATGTTGTTATTTTTTTGTTCGTTGCTCCTTTGCACCCCAGTATCTCTACTTGCACATTCATCTTCTGCACATCTATCACTCCAGTGTTTAATTGCTAAATTGTTATTATTTCGCCACTATGGCCTTGCCTCCCTAATCTTACTACATTTGCACACACTGTAAGTTTGTTTATCCCACGTGTAACTCTGTGTTGTTTGTGTCGCACTGCTTTGCTCTATCTTGGCCAGGTCGCAGTTGTAAATGAGAACTTGTTCTCAACTGGCCTACCTGGTTAAATAAAATTAAAATAATTTAAATTAAATAAAATAAAACAATGTGTACAGTTATTTTTTAACCAATTGTCCTCAGCCATTACTACTTCAGCATATTTCAGATGTTATTTTCCATTCTAATTTATTCAAATGAGAAAACAGAATACTGTCAAAAGGGTGTATGTAGCAGGCTAGGGTACAAGGATATTGGGCTTTTACTGCACAAGTCAAAAATAGGAAATTTCCACCAAATAAAATAAAACCAGCAGCTTAGGCTACTAATTGTAAGTGATATCAACCACTGAAATATTTCAGATTAGTGTGATCTGGTTCTACTGCAAGAAAGTGTTCAAATGCTTAAATCCAATCTCTTTGGTATTTCAGTTGTGACTGGTTTTGCCTTTTCATTGATGGGGTATTACATGAACTACATATCATCACTGTCAAAGGTTTCCATTACATATTTGGTATTTTATTAGGATCCCCATTAGCTGTTGCAAAAGCAGCAGCTACTCTTCCTGGGGTCCACACAAAACATGGAACATAATACAGAATGATATAATACAGAACATCATTAGACAAGAACAGCTCAAGGACAGAACTACATACATTAGGGATCCAATGTTGCTTTCCACCTTTGTAAAATAACATGAAAAGAAGAAGCTGTAAACCAAGTGTGATGACAGTTTCCCCACCAAGCAGTCTGTTCCTGCTTCCTCTGACGCTTCACTGTATGTGAGAGCTAAAGCATGAACACACTCTCTCCTCATCTCTCCCATCTACTCCTTGTTGCCTGGCCGCTGCACTCAGCCACTCACTTTTCGGCGTACACTGCAGTCAGCCAACAACACTCCCCCCATTCCAATGCTCCTATTGCACCTGCTTGCACTCACCTTAGCTGTCCACATCACTCACATGTTAACTTGGTGGGCGCTCTACCTCGCAGCAGCACACTGCACTCCAATGATCCTATCTTACATTCTGCCAGTGAGAGCACTAAGGCCCCCCGGGACTCTTGTGTGAGGCCTGTTCCTTCCTCTAGCCCACCACATATGGTTGGGGAATAGTTTGTATGAAAATATATATATATATAGTAATTGTATGATAATCTGGCTAAATGAAGATACATTTAGTCTAAGATTTTGCCCACAATGTGCTTATTAGAGGGTATATGGTTTATTTGTGAGACCAGTGTTGATGTGTAAACAAGGCTTTTTAATTAGGCTAGAGAAGGCTGAAGAGCCTGAGAGGAAACAGAGGCTCAATTCAGAGATCTCTCTAACATAGCCTATACCCTCTGGCAAATACTTAAATTAAAGTGCAAGCTACCATCGTTTTATGACATTCAGTACCAACATGGGAAAGTATTGAGGATTTTTAAAGTTTTGGATAAAAAATAATACTGTGCCATTAACTAGCTGAAAAAGACAACGCCAGTCCAATGTAATACAAATAGCGTAGCTGCTAGTACAAAGAGTTCTATGCCATAGTGACCAGATCCACTTTTTACCACCACCATGATTAAGCCACTGTAAATAACATCACGCTGTTTTCTTAGCGAGTACCACTTCCTCCTGATTTGGTCTCACACAAGGCTCGAACCCAGAACCTCTGCCTTGATAGCACACGTGACCTTCCTCCTGAAGCATCTTACCAGTCGGCGATACATGAAAAGTTATCTATTCGCTGGCGCAGGTGGGGACACTTCAGGCTGAGGAGTAAGCTTCACACATCCACATGTGCTACACCAGCAAAAAAACAATGTAACAACGTCCTTGTGACTTCCGCGGGCTTTGTGTACCAATGCATGGCTGGAACCCCTTTTTTAACCAATCAAAATGCAAGGCCGGAACTAACCGTTTTATAATGCACATTGAATTCAGGTGGGTCAGCGATCCAAACATCGATTGCAGGGGTCTATGCCTGTAGGGTAGATTTAACAGATTCGAGTACACAGCTCTGCAGAGACCATTAAAAACTATGACAGAACATTCATCTCAGTTCTCATCTCAAAGCCACAGTTATAGGCGTTAACAGAATTTTCTATATTTGATTGAGAGCTGACTGCTCCCCGGAGAGTGATGAATAACCCTTTACTTAGACATTGGATTAAAATGAAGAATGACAAGGTCAAAGGTGAAGACTCAAAAGAGCCTATGAGAAATCATTTAGCAGAGAGAATTCTAAAGTGTTCCAACATAATCCATGCCGAATCATCTACTTCCCAACATACAGGTCATTCAGCTGCAGGCAAATCCAAGCTAAATAATCTACTTTAACAGGGAGAGAAAAATATGACCTGGAGGGTGTTTCAGTCTTTTACATGTTTGGTTTTAAATTAATTTCCTATCCTTATGTTTGTAGTGATCTCGCTTTCTAAGGCATGAGGGTGTCATTATTTATACATGTATGCAGGGGGACGGGGGACATGCCCCCCCCACATTCTAAAATTGCATAATGTCCCCCCCAGTTTTATAATTTATCAAAACGAGGCAACGGTGTGCTTTAGGACCATGCAGACGGTGCCGAGTGGTCGGCTAGGCTGACTGAATAAAAAAAAGCCATGTCCCACTTCTAAAACCAAAGTTGCGCCCCTGCATGTACGCTAGATCATGTAATGGCATGAAACAGTTTCATAGAGCATCCATATAATGCAATACATGGATGGAGGGAGGAGGAAGAAGAATAGAGTTTGAACAATGGCATGAGGATGTCATTAAATGGACACTGGACTGAGTCTATAGACGATCTGATGGGATCACATGCAAGGGGAAAGGGAATATGCCTTTAAAGGGATTGAATTGATAAAATACATTGATATATTAACATAATATGAACAGCCTTTCACAACAATGCTACTCTATTATCAAATGTAGTAGATCACAATAGAAATGTGCTCGCTAACTAGGAAGTTTATCTCAATTAAATGCATTATTCATCAAAAATCAAGTGTACTGGAGACTATTGTCAAACAAAGTTGTTGTAATTATGGTCAGTGTAATGGAATGAGACTGCTCCAAACGTTTTAAAATGGTGTTATTCATAGCAATAAGGGAGTTATTTGAAGTCCATGTATTTCTGTCAGTGGATACATTTTCTAAAGCTACAGCTTTATAAAGACCTTAAAGATGTAAACAAGGCTAATACGTCTCTTGAAGATACAAACACAAACTTTGAACTTGTCTGATTAAAATACTCTTTTACATGTTTTAATGCATTAATACTACATGGATGATTCCAGAACGTATGCTAATATGTGATGAGACTGGTGGTGTTATTTGTAAGATGGAGGACAACAACATGGCAAACATACAGACAGAGGTATGAACACTGGGAACTCACTTCTGACAAAGCAAAAGACAAATGCATGGACCCTCCCCATAGCATTAACGCTAGCCTTATCAACAAATATAATCTATAATTTCCTGTTTAGTTGGAAATTAACATCTTTGTAGCCTTATACAATAGCATTAGCATGTTGATTGTAATCTCGGCGATGAGCTAAACTATGTCATTGGACTCAGCAAATGGGCCGGCCACACAATGTACATTATGCACAGTATAAATGGAATGAAGCCAATTTGAATATGGTACTCATGACTTAGATTACACATTTGTGTTAGTGATGGTAATTGTCCAGAGGATGATAGTAAACATACTGCATTGGCTCAAGCTTCTTACCACTGCTATTGTTTTTGTAGGCATCTTCAATTTGAATGTGTGAGTTGATAAATGGATCCTACTATCATACATGCATAGTTGTGGTTCAGTTTATTTAGTTATGACGTCATACTGATGGATAATGTGATAATGTCATAATATGATAGTCATGTGAAAAAGCATTTCTTGATGAATTTTTGCCTTATCTAATTCTCTCAATGATAACAGAGCTAGCTATTTATGTTTGGATACTCCTATACAATCTATTTTGGAAGTATTGAGTGAAGATTAAAGGGGCAATCAGCAGCTGAAACAATAGCAAAGCATAATCCCCACCGCCCTGTTTTTCTAACAAGCTGAGGGACGGGGCTTGAGACATGTAACCTCTCTCAAATTCATGGCCAGCGCAATGGATGAACTGACCATCCATGATATCAACATGATAGTTTTAACCATGTTTTGAGGCAAGTGTTGGACTACATTTACTTTGTTTATAAACATTGGATGTAAACAAGATAATATTTAGGGTTCTGATTGGTTATGACAGTTGAACTCATGAGGCATTCACAAGTTGTATTTTTCAAGACTCAATGGGTACACATCATTAATTTATACGTCAAAAAATTGATGTAGCAATTGCAGATTGCCTCTTTAATAAAGTCTGTAGTATTACTAAAAAGGTTCAATACAATAGCTGATGATTGAGTTGAGCATACACAAGTATGGATCAAAGGGCCAGGGGTGATAGCATTCTTCCTCCATTTGGTGTAATGTTTACAAAGATCCAGACTTTATAAAAGCCTTCCGTAGTGTTATGTAGCTGTAAATTATATTATTCGTATTATTCTCCTGGTTCATGGATGACCTATTTATCTTATACAGTATCATTACCATTTGCTGGGTCTATGTCCAGACTTTACAGTCACAGTGTGACGCATATCCTCTAATAAAACAAAGTCAAACGTGGCTCTCTAACAAACTTGGCCAAGAAATGATGCATTACTCTTCAGGCAATAGGCATTGCAGGCTTTTAACAATACATCACTATTCATCTTGCCAACAATTTGTTTATCAGCTCTCTTCCAGTTTGTGAGAAATTATGAGGGAGGGCTTGAAGTTGTGGCTGATAAGGCTGAGAGAGACAATGGTACGAAGACGTGACTTATATGTGAACTTAGTGAGTGAAAATTCCTCTGTGAAACAGTGAAGTGATCAAGAGCAGTATCGTTCAGTATAAAACACAATCAGTTTTATGAAGATGAACACTAACATATTTAAGCTTGAATCTTGTCTCCTAACACTTTGTTGAGGAATAAGGCAAAGAATACGTGCTATCTGTTAAATTGCATGTAATGTCAAAAGAAAATCTGTGGCTACGCCAGTACAGTCAACCTTTTTCATCTAACCTTTGTGTACAATAGAACAATGTCTTTGGAGGGATATCACTTTGGTAGAAGTGCAAAGACATGGGCCACTGGGTCATATGCTAAGGTGTGACATATAGCTGGCAGTGCCCTGAGCTGAGTCAGTATGTGTTTAACCTGTTTTCAGGAGGTTCTAGCTTGTAGAACAATTTGTTATCATTGAATCGACATGGGACAGACCTGTGACCTCTGTTGTCAACTTCACATATAACGTTCTGTTCTGCTAGCATGCAACCCAGCGTGAAACAGCATTCACCTACAGCTAATCTCGCTTGACCAAAGTTACATGTAGACTAATATGAAACTATGGAGTCTGGTGACGCGATACTAACTTACAGCTAACAATGTGAAACAACGTCTGGAAATGTAGAATGTTCCTGGTTGTGCAGAGTACAGTATGTCATAAATCATGTCTGAAATAAGTGGGGCAACAAAACACTATTCTATCACCCTCCATGGAAATTAAGATATACTGTAGTATCATTTTAGATGATTACAACGATATTATTTGATGTTGTAAAACTACAATAAAGCAAAATTAAATAAAGGTTAAATAAAAATAAATAAATCAAAATGTACCTGACTCGCCTCAGCAGGCCGGAATGTCCAAGCTCAAATGCCTCTGTTCTCCAAATCAGCAAAATCAGGACTGCTTACCCCTGACATCCACATATTCATGCTGACCAAAAACATTGTCCCCCCCCAAACCCCCCTCTGCACTGTTTTGAATTTTGTGAAAAGCAAACCTTATTTATTCATAGTCTCTTTGATTTACGTTAAGCTTGTCACCTTGGAAACCTTGAATTGATCAGCTGGAGAAGGCTGATGATATCAGTGCAAGCAGGGTTTGCAGGTAAAAAAATGCCTGCATTTGTCTGGAAGGTGTCATCTTCTGTGATATGTGCTCTTTGTTCCTTTCACGGTTGCCATGGTGATTATTTAAGTCCAACCTACTATCAACAAACGTTTTAAATCTATGGACTGGGAGAATCCTTCATTTTCCTTTTTTCCCACTCTGTAACTGAATGTAAACAATGCATCAAAAGATACATTATTTTATCCCTGCTCTGGCTCCTGATATGCATTGTTGATGTGTTCCTTACAGATTGTGATTTTGTGCTACTGTTATTTATAGTATTTCTGTGGGTGTGTAAAAATATGACTGAAAATGCATTGCATGGAGAGAGACAGCAGACATGGTTAATGTTATGTAAATAGGAAGTGTAGTTAAATCATTACTGTGCAGCTATAAATATAACTCATAAGCTTCTTGTTTTATATATATACATATACATACACACAGTACCAGTAAAAGGTTTGGACACACCTACTCATTCAAGGGTTTTTCTTTATTTTTACTATTTTCTACATTGTATAATAATAGTGAAGACATAACTATGAAATAACACATGTTGAATCATATAGTAACCAAAAAAGTGTTTTATATTTTAGATTCTGCCTTGATGACAGCTTTGCACACTCTTGGAATTATCTCAACCAGCTGGCATGCTTTTCCAATAGTCTTGAAGGTGTTCCCACATATTCTGATCACTTTTTGGCTGCTTTTTCTTCATTCTACAGTCCGGCTCATCCCAAACCATCCCTATTGGGTTGATGTCAAGTGATTGTGGAGGCCAGGTCATCTAATGCAGCACTCCATCACTCTCCTTGGTCAAATAGCCCTTACACAGCCTGGAGTTGTGTTTTGGGTCATTGTCCTGTTGATAAACAAATTATATTCCCACTGAGCTCAAACCAGATGGGATGGCGTATCGATGCAGAATGCTGTGGTAGCCATGCTGGTTAAGTGTGCCTTGAATTCTAAATAAATCACAGACAGAGTCACCAGCAAAGCACCCCCACATCATCACACCACCTCCTCCACGCTAAACGGTGGGAACCACACATGCAGAGATCATCTGTTCACATACTCTGCGTCTCACAAAGACATGGCGGTTGGAACAAATATCTCAAATTTGGACTCGAGACCAAAGGACAGATATCCACCGGTCTAATGTCCATTGCTTGTGTTTTTTGGCCCAAGCAAGTCTCTTCTTCTTGTTCGTGTCCTTCAGTAGTGCTTTCTTTGCAGCTATTCGACTATGATGTTGATGTTGAGATGTGTCTGTTACTTTGAACTCCGTGAAGCATTTATTTGGGCTACAATCTGATGTTCAGTTAACTCTGATGAACTTATCCCCTGCAGCAGAGGTAACTTTCTGTCTTCCTTTCCTCTTGCGGTCCTCATGAGAACATGATGGTTTTTGCGACTGCACTTGAAGAAACTTTCAAAGTTCGTGACATTTTCTTGATTGACTGACCTTCATGTCTTAAAGTAATGATGGACTGTCGTTTATCTTCGCTTATTTCAGCAGTTCTTGCCATAATATGGACTTAGAATTTGACCAAATAGGGCTATCTTCTGTATATCACCCCAACCTTGTCACAACACAACTGACTGTCTCAAATGCATTAAGAAGAAAATACATACTTCTACTGAAGTCGATGCCTCCCCCTGTTTGGGCAGTGTTCGGCGGTCGACGTCGACGGTCTTCTAGCCATCGCTGATCCATTTTTCATTTTCCATTTGTGTTGTCTTGTTTTCCCACACACCTGGTTTAATTTCCCTCATTATGTGTTATGTATTTAGCCCTCTTTCCCCCCCCCCCCCCCATGTCTTTGTACTTGATTGTTTATTGTTAGGTCGGTATGTTTTCAGCTGGTTTATTCCCGGGTGCTGTTTTACCCGTGTTTAGTGGCAACCGTTATTTTGTTCGCACATTGGGTTTGTTACTTTGTGCTTTTGCTTTTATTAAAGTGCGTTGTTCACTTATCTCTGCTCTCCTGTGCCTGACTTCATGCACCAGCTACACCCACCGCCTGACAACATTCCACAAATTAACTTTTAACAAGGCACATCTGTTAATTGAAATGCATTCCAGGTGACTACCTCATGAAGTAGGTTGAGAGAATGGCAAGAGTGTTCAAAGCTGTCATCAAGGCAAAGGGTGCTACTTTGAAGAATCTCAAAAACAAAATATATTTTGATTTGTTCAACACTTCTTTCGTTACTACATGATTCCATATGTGTTATTTCATAATTTGAATGTCTTCACTATTATTGTACAATGTAGAAAATAGTAAAAATAAAGAAAAACCCTTGAATGAGTAGGTGTGTCCACCCTTTGCTGCTATAAGAGCCTCCACTGCTGGGAAGGCTTTCCACAAGATGTTGGAACATTGCTGCAGGGACTTCCATTCAGCCACAAGAGCATTAATGAGGTCGGGCACTGATGTTGAGCTCTTAGGCCTGGCTCGCAGTCGGCATTCCAATTCATTCCAAAGGTGTCCGATGGGATTGAGGTCAGGTCTCTGTCTAGGCCAGTCAAGTTCTTCCACACTGATCTCATCCAAACATTTCTTTATGGACCTCGCTTTGTGCACTGGGGAATTGTCAAACTGTTGCCACAAAGTTTGAAGCACATAATCGTTGAGAATGTAATTGTATGCTGAAGCATTAAGATTTCCCTTCACTGGAACTAAGGGGCCCAGCCTGAACCATGAAAAACAGCCCCAGTCCATTATTCCTCCCCCACCAAACTTTACAGTTGGTACTATGCATTCGGGCAGGTAACTTTCTTCCGGCATCCGCCAAACCAAGATTTGTCCGTCGGACTGCCAGATGGAGAAGCGTGATTCATCACTCCAGAGAACGCGTTTCCAGTGCTCAAGAGTCCAATTGCAGCAAGTTTTACACCGCTCCAGCCGACACTTGGTATTGCGCATGGTGATCTTAGGCTTGTGTGCTACTGCTCGGCCACAGAAACCAATTTCCTGAAGCTCCCGACAAAATGTTATTGTGCTGACGTTGCTTCCAGGGGCAGTTTGGAACTCGGTAGTGAGTGTTGCAATCAAGGATAGATTATTTTTACGCGCTATGTGCTTCAGAACTCGTTGGTCCGTTCTGTGAGATTGTGTAGCCTACCACTTTGCGGCTGAGCCGTTGTTGCTCCTAGACGTTTCCACTTCACAATAACAGCACTTATAGTTGACCGGGGCAGCTCTACCAGGGCAGAAATTTGGCACCTATGGCGGTGCCACATTGAAAGTCACTGAGCTCTTCAGTAGGGGCCATTCTACTGACAATGTTTGTTTATGGAGATTGCATGGCTGTGTGCTCTATTATATACACCTCACAGCAAAGGGTGTGGCTGAAATAGCTGAATCCACTAATTTGAACTGGTGTCCAGATACTTTTGGCCATGTAAATACATCCTATGAACAAGAAGATGAGAACCGAAAAGGTAGACTAAACGATATGCCGAATATGCAGTATGTAAACATCATAGTGGGTCAATTTCCATAACAACTAAGATTGTTGTAGCGCAAGGCTCACCTTCTCCACTGTTTTGGTCCATTGGCTACCATACTAACAGCGTGAAGCGAACCCTTGCACATGTGCAGATACTGTGTGTGATTATTTGAAAGCAAAGTGTTGTATCTTAGACCGCAGCGGTATAAGGCACTGCATCTCCGTGCTAAAGGAGTCACTACATACCCTGGTTTGATTCCAGGCTGTATCACAACTGGCCATGATTGGGAGTCCCATAGGG
The DNA here is from genome assembly GCF_057628025.1 of Oncorhynchus mykiss. NCBI lineage: Eukaryota > Metazoa > Chordata > Actinopteri > Salmoniformes > Salmonidae > Oncorhynchus > Oncorhynchus mykiss. Next base: position 39,250,553 of record NC_143041.1, read on the forward strand.
TGGCACACAATTAGCCCAGCGTCGTCCGGGTTAGGGTTTGGTCAGGGTAGGCTGTCATTGTAAATAAGAATTTGTTCTTCTGACTTGCCTAGTTAAATAAAGGTACAATTCAAATTATAATGTATGTAAGAGATAGTTTTTCTTCCCTTTGCAAATGTCATTCACATGATTTTGTGTCAGTAAATCATAGTCCACTGTAATTGAAACATGGATTTTCAATTCGCCTGCTTTTCCAATGACTCACAATGCTGCATCTTAACAGTGTCACAATCTTGATGTGTGATAATCAATGCAATTATATAACATCACAAGCCACTTCTTCTCAAAACACTTTAGATTGTAACACTGCAATGTGAAACCACCCTCTGCCTTATATGATTTGTTTGGTTGGCTTGATGTTAGATTTGTTAGTTAGATAATCTATGGCAATTGCAATAATGGCATTTTCTTAAATGTGTGTGGAAATGTTTGCAGGCATGGTTGCTGAAATGTTGATGTCTCCTTGGAGCTTAACAATTTCTCCAGCTTACAAAAGAGGCTAATTTCAAGTTTAAATTCATGTCAAAATGGCAAGGGATTCAAGAAGATTTGCTGATAATAGTAGCTGGCCATGTTATTCGTGTTAAGGTTAGCGTTAGAGTTAGGGCTTGGGTTAGGGTAAAGGTTAAGGTTAGAGTCAGGGGTAGGGTTAGGGTAAAGGTTAAATTTGGAGTCAGGGGCAGGGTTAGGGTAAAGGTTAAAGTTAGAGTCAGGGCTTGGGTTAGGGTAAAGGTTAAATTTGGAGTCAGGGGTAGGGTTAGGGTAAAGGTTAAAGTTAGAGTCTGTGGTAGGGTTAGGGTAAAGGTTAAGGTTAGAGTCAGGGGTAGGGTTAGGGTAAAGGTTAAGATTAGAGTCAGGGGTAGGGTTAAGGTTAAGGTTAGAGTCAGGGATAGGGTAAAGGTTAAGGTTAGAGTCAGGGGTAGGGTTAGGGTAAAGGTTAAAGTTATATTCAGGGGTAGGGTTAGGGTAAAGGTTAAATTTGGAGTCAGGGGTAGGGTTAGGGTAAAGGTTAAAGTTAGAGTCAGGGGTAGGGTTAGGGTAAAGGTTAAGGTTAGAGTCAGGGGTAGGGTTAGGGTAAAGGTTAAGATTAGAGTCAGGGGTAGGGTTAAGGTTAAGGTTAGAGTCAGGGGTAGGGTAAAGGTTAAGGTTAGAGTCAGGGGTAGGGTTAGGGTAAAGGTTAAAGTTATATTCAGGGGTAGGGTTAGGGTAAAGGTTAAATTTGGAGTCAGGGGTAGGGTTAGGGTAAAGGTTAAAGTTAGAGTCAGGGGTAGGGTTAGGGTAAAGGTTAAGGTTAGAGTCAGGGGTAGGGTTAGGGTAAAGGTTAAGATTAGAGTCAGGGGTAGGGTTAAGGTTAAGGTTATAGTCAGGGGTAGGGTAAAGGTTAAGGTTATAGTCAGGGGTAGGGTAAAGGTTAAGGTTAGAGTCAGGGGTATGGGTTAGGGTAAAGGTTAAAGTTAGATTCAGGGGTAGGGTTAGGGTAAAGGTTAAGGTTAGAGTCAGGGGTAGGGTAGAGTTTAAGGTTAGAGTCAGGGGTAGGGTTAGGGTAAAGGTTAAGGTTAGAGTCAGGGGTAGGGTTAGGGTAAAGGTTAAGGTTAGAGTCAGGGGTAGGGTTAGGGTAAAGGTTAATGTTAGAGTCAGGGGTAGGGTAAAGGTTAATGTTAGAGTCAGGGGTAGGGTAAAGGTTAAGGTTACAGTCAGGGGTAGGGTAAAGGTTAAGGTTAGAGTCAGGGCTTGGGTTAGGGTAAAGGTTAAGGTTAGAGTCAGGGGTCGGGTTAGGGTTAAGGTTAAGGTTAGATGTAGGGGTGAGGTTAGGGTAAAGGTTAAGGTTAGAGTCAGGGGTAGGGTTAGGGTAAAAGTTACGGTTAGAGTCAGGGGTAGGGTTAAGGTTAAGGTTAGAGTCAGGGGTAGGGTTAGGGTTAAGGCTAGAGTCAGGGCTTGGGTTAGGGTTAAGGTTAAGGTTAGAGTCAGGGGTGGGGTTAGGGTAAAGGTTAAGGTTAGAGTCAGGGGTAGGGTTAGGGTAATGGTTAGAGTCAGGGGTAGGGTTAGGGTAAAGGTTAAGGTTAGAGTCAGGGGTAGGGTTAGGGTTAAGATTAAGGTTAGAGTCAGGGGTAGGGTAAAGGTTAAGGTTAGAGTCAGGGGTAGGGTTAGGGTAAAGGTTAAGGTTAGAGTCAGGGGTAGGGTTAGGGTTAAGGTTAGAGTCAGGGGTAGGGTTAGGGTAAAGGTTAAGGTTAGAGTCAGGAGTAGGGTTAGGGTAAAGGTTAGAGTCAGGGGTAGGGTTAGGGTTAAGGTTAGAGTCAGGGCTTGGTTTAGGGTAAAGGTTAAGGTTAGAGTCAGGAGTAGGGTTAGGGTAAAGGTTAGAGTCAGGGGTAGGGTTAGGGTTAGGGTAAAGGTTAAGGTTAGAGTCCGGGGAAGGGTTAGGGTAAAGATGCCTACTCATAATTTGTTAAAATCACTTGATGATATCATTAGGTGTTACTGGAGATGAGTTTAGGGATAGGATAAGGGTTAAGGTTTGAGTTAGGGTTAGTAGATAGTTCGTTGAAATGTTACTGATAGTCTGTAGATTGATAATTGTAAAAGACTTCACCATGAATGACCATGAAGCCAGCGAAGTAGATAACTTATTTCATCAGAAGTGGTCTTGTACTGATTGGTGTTTTTCTGAACAGCACCGGATGTCCCTGTTCTAACACATGCATGCTGTGATCACTCATTGGAGTGACCTCTAGAAGCATGTTTACTATGCATTAATAAAAATATAATTTTCCATTGCGTCTACAAGCCCCCCCCCCCCAACTGGGTATTCATCAACAACCAACTGGGTATTCATCAACAACCAACTGGGTATTCATCAACAACCTACTGGGTATTCATCAACAACCTACTGGGTATTCATCAACAACCTACTGGGTATTCATCAACAACCTACTGGGTATTCATCAACAACCAACTGGGTATTCATCAACAACCAACTGGGTATTCATCAACAACCTACTGGGTATTCATCAACAACCTACTGGGTATTCATCAACAACCAACTGGGTATTCATCAACAACCAACTGGGTATTCATCAACAACCAACTGGGTATTCATCAACAACCTACTGGGTATTCATCAACAACCTACTGGGTATTCATCAACAACCAACTGGGTATTCATCAACAACCAACTGGGTATTCATCAACAACCAACTGGGTATTCATCAACAACCAACTGGGTATTCATCAACAACCAACTGGGTATTCATCAACAACCTACTGGGTATTCATCAACAACCAACTGGGTATTCATCAACAACCTACTGGGTATTCATCAACAACCTACTGGGTATTCATCAACAACCAACTGGGTATTCATCAACAACCAACTGGGTATTCATCAACAACCAACTAGGTATTCATCAACAACCTACTGGGTATTCATCAACAACCAACTGGGTATTCATCAACAACCTACTGGGTATTCATCAACAACCAACTGGGTATTCATCAACAACCTACTGGGTGTTCATCAACAACCAACTGGGTATTCATCAACAACCAACTGGGTATTCATCAATAACCTACTGGGTATTCATCAACAACCAACTGGGTATTCATCAACAACCTACTGGGTATTCATCAACAACCAACTGGGTATTCATCAACAACCTACTGGGTATTCATCAACAACCTACTGGGTATTCATCAACAACCAACTGGGTATTCATCAACAACCAACTGGGTATTCATCAACAACCTACTGGGTGTTCATCAACAACCAACTGGGTATTCATCAACAACCAACTGGGTATTCATCAATAACCTACTGGGTATTCATCAACAACCAACTGGGTATTCATCACCAACCTACTGGGTATTCATCACCAACCTACTGGGTATTCATCAACAACCTACTGGGTATTCATCAACAACCTACTGGGTATTCATCAACAACCTACTGGGTATTCATCATGATGTCAGTTCTCTTTCTTTATTCATGGAGTTGTATGGCTGTTTATTCAATGCTATCTATTTCAAAAGCTGACCCCTGCTTGGTTGTTATGGAGGCAAAGTGTGGGAATTTATTGACCATCGACCACAGGTTGGCTACTGCAGTGATAATGTTAATGAATCAATACAGAGTGCTATCAGTGGCACAATTAAGGCTGTATTTCATGTTCCACACCAAGTTGTACCTCTGCAAGGGCAGCTCTACTGTCTGTCACTTCAAACTAGTGCATTAGTCTGTATTATCCTGACAAAATGAATCCCTGGTTGTGGATCTCATTAATGTTGCACTGGTGGGATAAACAGTGGTGAAAAACAAATAAGCGATTTATAGTGCCTTTGGTAATGAACCACAATGCACTTGCTTTTGACCTGCAAGTTATATTTGAGCTTATGATTATCAGTCATGCTAACAAATAAAAGATGATGAAAATATGCCAACACAGATGGTCCTGAACCCAAATGCCAACCTACAGTATTATAGTACAAACACAAAGTGCATTGGACCAGAATACAGATGTCTGAGGGTGTCCAGCATCAAACAAATACAGCAGCATCTGGTTGCAGCCTGAGCATGTTTTAGGCACATTTGATGTGCTCAAAGAGTGTCAACAAATTGGAGAGATGGCATGTCCCATCTGCAGACTGTCTATTTATTTGTGTGAAATGTGCTATGGTAGAGAGACAAAATGGTTACACCGTCTCAAGCTTATTGAACTACAACTACTGTAGCCCTTTCTGTTTTATTTGTCAACAAACATATGGTATAAATATGGTATAACATGTCCATCTTTTTCATAACAAAACGTTTTCATAAAATGCTGAATTTCCAGTGACCTCTTTAGCCTTCCATGTCCTTCACGGATTACTAATGTTCTGAGTAATGGTGTTTTGGCATAAAGTGATACATGTTTAACTAACAGAACAGAAAGTAATGTCTTCTACCAGACAACAGTATAATTAGTCTCATTCACCCAATATAATGGCTGTGGTTGGTAGAGTTCATGCTAAATGTTTTTTGTTGTGTGCTTCAGTTTCTATTGCTGCTTATGGTTTCAGAGGTCTTCTGATTTTGTAATTTGATGGTAACATATTTATCAAAATATTGTCTCAGTAGCGTTGACAAAGCTTTGATGAGTCAGCATTTTTTTCAATCTTCATTTGTTTCAAAAAATTGTGTTCTTCTTACATATGAACAGACCTCCATGCTTTTAGTTCCATTGTTATTTATCAAGGTAGAGCTCTAGCCTATACAATTGTGGACTGTTTATATTTCTGACTTAACAGTTCTTAGAACAACAACATGCTTCTTAGAACAACAACATGCTTCTTAGAACAACAACATGCTTCTTAGAATAACAACATGCTTCTTAGAATAACAACATGCTTCTTAGAACAACAACATGCTTCTTAGAATAACAAAATGCTTCTTAGAATAAAAACATGCTTCTTAGAATAACAACATGCTTCTTAGAACAACAACATGCTTCTTAGAACAACAACATGCTTCTTAGAACAACAACATGCTTCTTAGAATAAAAACATGCTTCTTAGAACAACAACATGCTTCTTAGAACAACAACATGCTTCTTAGAACAACAACATGCTTCTTAGAATAACAAAATGCTTCTTAGAATAACAACATGCTTCTTAGAATAAAAACATGCTTCTTAGAACAACAACATGCTTCTTAGAACAACAACATGCTTCTTAGAACAACAACATGCTTCTTAGAATAACAACATGGGTCTTAGAAAACATCAACAGACATGAAATTGTGAGCAATGTTTTCCAGTGGCAGATAATCATACATTGCGCTAACCTTACAGCTACTCTCGTCTTTTATCTATGAGTGGTTTTGGATTGACACAAATGTCTGCCTGGGAGTATTAGCAACAAGCATATTTAATTGAAATCATTGCTTGACATCTACATGCAGAAACACTCTATTTACTTTAAGCTAATGATTCTTGGCAAAGAATGGCAGGATTTAACCTTGTTACTCTTTCATTGCAAAGCTTGTGAGGTTGAAAGGACAATGGCATAATCTCCTTTCATCAAAGATTCTACACCTCTTTGATGAGGTATAATGACTTGGTATAATCATACTGTGTGCAAGCGTTGTTGTGTGTGCTGTATTTCTCACCTTGGAGAACAGTTCTGAATAGTGATTGCAAGTTCTCTTTCTGCTCCAGGTAAGATTATGATTAAGGCCATTGGGTTTGGGTACCTTTTCAGTTTGGGTCCGTTAGTTAACAATACAAAATGACTCCGCTTTCATGCATACTGCTTTTCAATCATAAATAAGCCAAGATATTGGAAGGTCCCCCTATGCTGCTCACAATATGACACAGCGAGTGATGAGACATGTGAAATGGAGCACCGAGGAAAATTTACCATACATTTGCATATGTCAACATACCCAAACACATATATATTTAATGTTTGTGAAGAGAGGTTCTTGTGTTCAGGCCTGAGGCTTCCAATGGGTAATGGAAGGGGGTGCTTTGTTGTGCTACAGAAATGCTGTTTCAGTGGCATATTTGAGAACAATATATAGCTGTTTCATACCAGAGTCATGCATAATATTCCCGAATTTACAGCGTGTAAATTCTTAGATTGGTCATCTAAAAGATCCATATTATATCTTATGTCTGTCTTTGATTTTATCCTCAGGTCAAACTTGTGGTGGTGTTGCACAAGGACTAAATGGAACGATAGAGAGTCCTGGCTTTCCCCACGGCTACCCAAACTATGCCAACTGTACCTGGATCATCATCACAGGAGAACGAAACAGGATACAGTTGTCATTTCACACCTTTGCTCTTGAAGAGGACTGTGACATCGTCTCTATTTATGACGGACAACCACAGCCAGGAAACCTGAAAATGAGGTAACAGACTTTTACTTACCCATATGCATTTTTCTATGTAGGTCTACTGTGTGGTGATCTGAGAACATTTCTTAACAATGGCTTGGTTTTGCGTTCATTTGATTTTAGTGCTACTTGTATTGTTGTATCATTAGTGGTCCTGTGTGGCGCTAGCAATGTCAAGTTGTTAATATACAGTTAATATACACCCCTTGACATTTTCAAAATGTTGTGGTGTTACAGCCTGAATTTAAAATTGATTACTAGATTTAGATTGATCTTGATCTAGATTTTTGTCACTGGTTTAAAATGAAAAAATTAAAAAAGCTCAAATGTCTTGAGTCAATAAGCATTCAACACCTTTGTTATGGCAAGCCTAAATAGGTTAAGGAGGAAAACTGTGCTTAACAAGTCACATAATAAGTTGAATGGACTCCCTCTGTGTGCAATAATAGTGTTTAGCATGATTTTTGAATGACTAACTCATCTCCGTACCCCACACATACAATTTTCTGTAAGGTCCCTCAGTCGAGCAGTGAATTTCAGACACAGATTCAACCACAAACACCAGGGAGGTTTTTCAATGCCTTGCAAAGAAGGGCATCCATTAGTAGATGGCTAAAATAAATAAAAAAGCAGACATTGAATATTCCTTTGAACACGGTTAAGTTAATAATTAGGGGCGGTTCTAAATTTACAAAATGGTTACCTGGAGGAAAATGGGGAGGATCAGGCTTTTTCAATTTCAGTCAAGGGGGCGGTTTAGATTTTTTAAATATCTAGTCTAGAGGAGGGTCATATAATTTGCAATTGATAAAATTTCAATATTTCTCAGTGTTTTATCATTATTTTCTTATTAAGCTATATATTGATGTGTGCCCGATGCTGCCCCTCATCTATGATTCTCCGCTGGGCGCACAACATCAATTGCACCTATAGACTATTTAGTGTGGTCTCCATAAAACAATCCATAGCCTATAGGCTATAGGCTACGAAGTGCATGCTCGGAGAAGCACAGAATAAAGTTATATTTCAAAGATAGATGCTGGGATGGAGTAAATAAAACAAGGCAGCATCACACACTGCAATGGATATTCTAACCCTGAGCTCGTTTTTATGTGCTGCTTAACCTATGGCAGTGCTGTGTAGGGAAGGTGGAAGTTAGGTGGAAGTTCTGTAGGTATTAGTTCAGGAGGAGAGTCAAAGTTTTTTTCCCAAAATATATTTTTTAGAACGCCTAGTCCATAAAATGCACTTTCTTGCGTGCGGGCTAGCCTATAGCCTATGTTCTGTTCAGTTTGAGAAGGACAGCGCAAAGATGAGAAGGAGGACCGGAGGTCAACTTTGATAGCTTGCTACTAATCAGGCTGTAACATAACAAAATGTGGAATAAGACAAGGGGTATGAATACTTTCTAAAGGCACTGCACATGCTGACATGACAGCTTATTTCAGTATATCGATTTTTGTGCTATTGTGCTAAACATTTTAGTTTTGTTGTGTTGAACATTCCTGTGTACCCACTGAATAGTTATATTGGTGTTAAAAAGGCATTAATTCATTCCCAACTGTACTTAAAGTACCACAGTGAGTCTATCTTGCCATAAAAGAGACAATTAAACTCAAAACTTCTGAAACAAGTGAACGTTTGTAATGACATGCAGGCTAAACAGCATCCCTGTGGTTGCCAATGTTGCACTTACCAGGTTTGAAGTATGCCGATAGGTTGGTACGGAGGGCATCCTCTGGGTGTTGAAGTGAATAATGGGAACCTGCAATCAATAAAGGCAATCTCAAAATACTTGTTTTCCAAGTGAAATCGGAATGGCTTTAATTAGATGCAGAAAGCTTTAAGTAACAGATGATTAACACAACTATTTGCATAAAGAGGTTGAAGATAAACTTTTGCTGCTGAAAATTATTTTTTATTTTATTTATTCATTTTATTTAACCTTTATTTAACTAGGCAAGCCAGTTCGATTCCCTTGTATTTACATTGGTTTCACAGTATTTACAAAGTAAATGATGTGAGTGGTAATAGAAAGTGCTGATGAACTCAGTGCCATTGTGGTTTGAGTGTTCACCCTGAGATTGGAACGTTGAGAGTTTGATTCCCTGGTCGAGTCAAACCAAAGACTCTAAAATGGGATCTGGCGCTCCTCTGCTTGCCAATCAGTATTAAGGAGATCGATTGGGGGTAAGGCCCTGTGATAGACTAGTGTCCTATCCAGGGGGTGTAGTTGTACATCAAGCTGCCTCACGTTACAGAAACGGCAGATAGGCTCCTGCTTCTATGAGCCCTTCTGTCTTACACAAGCCAAGGCTACTTACTTAATTAATAGAAAGTGTGAGGCAGCACCCGCTCAATGTGATTCCATGCATAGCACCTAGTATAATGACGCAGATGTAACATGCATTCTGCTGTTGCAAGCAGAAGTCTAGGAGTAAAGCCTATTAAGTTTTTATGTAGCATATACATTGCCTTCAGAATGTATTCATAGCCCTTGACTTATTCCACATTTTGTTACAGCCGGAATACAAAATGGTTTAAATATATATTTTCCTCACCCATCTACTCACAATACACGATAATGACAACATGAAAACATGTTTTTAGAAATGTTAGTAAATTAGTTGAACATGAAATACAGAAATATTTAATTTACATACATGTAAGTATTCACACCTCTGAGTCAATACTTTATAGAAGCATATTTGGCAGTGATTACAGTTTCCTGTAAGTCTTTCTGGGTAAATCTCTAAGAGCTTTACACACCTGGATTGTACCCAGAAGTTTTTTTTTTATTCTTCAAGCTTTGTCAAATTGGTTGTTGACCATTGCAAGACAACCATTTTCAGGTCTTGCAATAGATTTTCAAGTAGATTTAAGTCAAAGCTGTAACTCGGCCACTCCGGAACATTCACTGTGTAGATTTGGCCTTGTGTTTTAGGTTATTGTCCTGCTGAAAGGTGAATTAATCTCCTAGTGTCAGGTGGAAAGCAGACTGAACCAGGTTTTCCTCCAGGACTTTGTCTGTGCTTAGCTCCATTACGTTTATTTTTTAACCTGAAAAACTCCCCAGTCCTTAATGATTATTAGTATACCCATAACATGATGCAGCCATCACTATGCTTGAAAATATGGAGAGTGGTACTCATTAATGTGTTGCGTTGGATTTGCCCCAAACATAACAGGACAAAAGTGAACTTAAATGCTTTGCCACATTTTTGGTAGTATCGCTTTAGTGCCTTGTTTTGGAATATTTTTATTATATACAGGCTTCCTTCTTTTCACGCTCAGTTAGATTAGTATTGTGGAGTAACTACAATGTTGTTGATCCATCCACAGTTTTCTCCTATCACAGCCATGAACTGTTTTAAAGTCACCATAGGCCTCATGGTGAAATCCCTGAGAGGTTTCAAATAAAATAAAATACAATTGTATTTGTCACATGCGCCGAATACAACAGTTGTAGACCTTACCATGAAATGCTTACTTACAAGCCCTCAACCAACAATGCAGTTGGAGAAAAATGGCCTTCCCCTCCGGCAACTGAGTAAGCTGTATGCTTTTCAATGTATGCTTTTTAAAATTTTACCCAACTACCAATAGGTGCCCTTCTTTGCGAGGCATTGGAAAACCTACCTGGTCTTTGTGGTTGAATCTGTGTTTGAAATTCACTGCTCAACTGAGGGACCTTACAGATAATTGTATGTGTGGGGTACAGAGATGGGGTAGTCATTAATTGTTAATTATTGCACACAGAGCGAGTCTATGCTACTTATAATGTGACTTGTTAAGCAAGATTTTACCCCTGAACTTATTTAGGCTTGCCATAACAAAGGGGTTGAATACAGTGAGGGAAAAAAGTATTTGATCCCCTGCTAATTTTGTATGTTTGCCCACTGACAAAGAAATGATCCGTCTATAATTTTAATGGTAGGTTTATTTGAACAGTGAGAGACAGAATAACAACCAAAGAAGTCTAGAAAAACGCATGTCAAAAATGTTATAAATTGATTTACATTTTAATGAGGGAAATAAATATTTGACCCCTCTGCCAAACATGATTTAGTACTTGGTGGCTAAACCCTTTTTGGCCACCAGGTTTGCACACATCTTAGGAGGGATTTTGTCCCACTCCTCTTTGCAGATCTTCTCCAAGTCATTAAGGTTTCGAGGCTGACGTTTGGCAACTCGAACCTTCAGCTCCCTCCACAGATTTTCTATGGGTTTAAGGTCTGGAGACTGGCTAGGCCACTCCAGGACCTTAATGTGCTTCTTCTTGAGCCACTCCTTTGTTGCCGTGGCAGTGTTTTGGGTCATTGTCATGCTGGAATACCCATCCACGACCCATTTTCAATGCCCTGGCTGAGGGAAGGAGGTTCTCACCCAAGATTTGACGGTACATGGCTCCGTCCATCGTCCCTTTGATGCGGTGAAGTTGTCCTGTCCCCTTAGCAGAACCCCCCCCCCATTGCATAGTTTCCACCTCCTTGTTTGATGGTCGGGATGGTGTTCTGGGGTCATAGGCAGCATTCCTCCTCCTCCAAACACGGCGAGTTGAGTTGATGCCAAAGAGCTCCATTTTGGTCTCATCTGACTACAACACTTTCACCCAGTTGTCCTCTGAATCATTCAGATGTTCATTGGCAAACTTCAGACGGGAATGTACAGTTGGGAGAACAAGTATTTGATACACTGATGATTTTGCAGGTTTTCCTACTTACAAAGCATGTAGAGGTCTGTCATTTTTATTATAGGTACACTTCAACTGTGAGAGACGGAATCTAAAACAAAAATCCAGAAAATAACATTGTATGATTTTAAAGTAATTAATTTGCATTTTATTGCATGACATAAGTATTTAATACATCAGAAAAGCAGAACTTAATATTTGGTACAGAAACCTTTGTTTGCAATTACAGAGATCATACGTTTCCTGTAGTTCTTGACCAGGTTTGCACACACTGCAGCAGTGATTTTGGCCCACTCCTCCATACAGACCGTCTCCAGATCCTTCAGGTTTTGGGGCTGTCGCTGGGCAATACGGACTTTCAGCTCCCTCCAAAGATTTTCTATTGGGTTCAGGTCTGGAGACTGGCTAGGCCACTCCAGAACCTTGAGATGCTTCTTACGGAGCCACTTCTTAGTTGCCCTGGCTGTGTGTTTCGGGTCGTTGTCATGCTGGAAGACCCAGCCAAGACCCATCTTCAATGCTCTTACTGAGGGAAAGAGGTTGTTGGCCAAGATCTCGCGATACATGGCCCCATCCATCCTGCCCTCAATAAGGTGCAGTCGTCCTGTCCCCTTTGCAGAAAAGCATCCCCAAAGAATGATGTTTCCACCTCCATGCTTCACGGTTGGGATGGTGTTCTTGGGGTTGCACTCATCTTTCTTCTTCCTCCAAACACGGCGAGTAGAGTTTAGACCAAAAAGCTCTATTTTTGTCTCATCAGACGACATGACCTTCTCCCATTCCTCCTCTGGATCATCCAGATGGTCATTGGCAAACTTCAGACGGGCCTGGACATGCGCTGGCTTGAGCAGGGGGACCTTGCGTGCGCTGCAGGATTTTAATCCATGACGGCGTAGTGTGTTACTAATGGTTTTCTTTGAGACTGTGGTCCCAGCTCTCTTCAGGTCATTGACCACGTCCTGCCGTGTAGTTCTGGGCTGATCCCTCACCTTCCTCATGATCATTGATGCCCCACGAGGTGAGATCTTGCATGGAGCCCCAGACCGAGGCTGATTGACCGTCATCTTGAACTTCTTCCATTTTCTAATAATTGCGCCAACAGCTGTTGCCTTCTCACCAAGCTGCTTGCCTATTGTCCTGTAGCCCATCCCAGCCATGTGCAGGTCTACAATTTTATCCCTGATGTCCTTACACAGCTCTCTGGTCTTGGCCATTGTGGAGAGGTTGGAGTCTGTTTGATTGACAGGTGCAGTTAATACAGGTAATGAGTGGAGAACAGGAGGGCTTCTTAAAGAAAAACTAACAGGTCTGTGAGAGCCGAAATTCTTACTGGTTGGTAGGTGATCAAATACTTATGTCATGCAATAAAATGCAAACTAATTACTTAAAAATCATACAATGATTTTTAGATTCCGTCTCTCACAGTTGAAGTGTACCCATGATAAAAATTACAGACCTCTACATGCTTTGTAAGTAGGAAAACTTGCAAAATCGGCAGTGTATCAAATAGTTGTTCTCCCCACTGTATATGTGCTTTCTTGAGCAGGGGGGCCTTGCGGGCGCTGCAGGATTTCAGTCCTTAACGGCATAGTGTGTTGCCAATTGTTTTCTTGGTGACTATGGTCCCAGTTGCCTTGAGATCGTTGACAAGATCCTCCCGTGTAGTTCTGGGTTGATTCCTCACCGTTCTCATGATCATTGCAACTCCACGAGGTGAGATCTTGCATGTAGCCACAGGCCGAGGGAGATTGACAGTTCTTTTGTGTTTCTTCGATTTGCGAATAATCGCACCAACTGTTGTCACCTTCTCACCAAGCTGCTTGGCGATGGTCTTGTAGCCCATTCCAGCCTTGTGTAGGTCTACAATCTTGTCCCTGACATCCTTGGAGAGCTCTTTGGGCTTGGCCATGGTGGAGAGTTTGGAATCTGATTGATTGATTGCTTCTGTGGACAGGTGTCTTTTATACAAGTAACAAGCTGAGATTAGGAGCACTCCCTTTAAGAGTGTGCTCCAAATCTCAGCTCGTTACCTGTATAAAAGACACCTGGGAGCCAGAAATCTTTCTGATTGAAAGTGGGTCAAATATTTATTTCCCTCATGAAAATGCAATTCAATTTATAACATTTTTGACATGCGTTTTTCTGGATTTTTTTTGTTTTTATTCTGTCTCTCACTGTTCAAATAAACCTACCATTAAAATTATAGACTGATCATTTCTTTGTCAGTGGAAAAACGTACAAAATCAGCAGGGGATCAAATACTTGTTTCCCTCACTGTACTTATTCTACCCTACCAAGCAAAAAAGCAGTAACTGCTCATTTGGTCAAAAATGTGTTAATGTCATTTTTGCTACATTAAATACATGCTTAATCATGTGGACAAGTATCCTGCCTCTATTGTATTGTGTTTTTTGAGAAAATGGGGGTCATGTTAGCAGTAACTGCATAAAGTTACAGTGAAACCTTTTTCTCAGTTCCGCGATATGAGCAGTTACTGCCTGTTTGATTGGTTTGATTGGCACAAGTACAAGAACAATGGACTGCCTGGGCTTGCACAAGTAGAAGAACAATGGACTGCCTGGGCTTGCACAAGTAGCAGCCCAATGGACTGCATGGGCTTGCACAAGTAGCAGCCCAATGGACTGCATGGGCTTGCGCAAGTAGGAGAACGTGGAGTAGCTATAGTAAAACCACTACTACTATTATTATTGATATACAATGATGATGATGATGGTGATGATGATGTTTATCGTTATCATTATTATCACTATTGTGTTTTGCCATTTTGTATGCTGAAAGAAAGTGGCCTAATGCAGATGCAAAAAGAACAACAGCATGCCAATGGATTTGAGGTCTCATTTAATCTGGCACTGAACTAGCTGCAGACAGATAGACTGGAAGGGATTCTGTGCAGATGCTTAATGTGGCCTGATCAGAGAGGGAACATATTTAGAGACATATGCATATGGCCTGATAAAGAGTAACTCTTCCTGATTGGAGATGGAGACAATGCACTGGTAATTACCTCATCACAGTATAGTGCAGTACATGCGTTCAGTTGTGTTCTAAGTACGTGTTCAGTTCTTTTAAGTATGCGTTCAGTTGTGCTTTAAGTATGTATTCAGTTGTGCTTAAGTATGCGTTCAGTTGTGCTTTAAGAATGCGTTCAGTTGTGCTTAAGTATGCGTTCAGTTGTGCTTTAGGTGTGCGTTCAGTTGTGCTTAAGTATGCGTTCAGTTGTGTTTTAGGTATGCGTTCAGTTGTGTTTTAGGTATGCGTTCAGTTGTGTTTTAAGTATGCGTTCAGGTGTGTTTTAAGTATGCGTTCAGTTGTGTTTTAGGTATGCGTTCAGTTGTGTTTTAGGTATGCGTTCAGTTGTGTTTTAAGTATGCGTTCAGGTGTGTTTTAAGTATGCGTTCAGTTGTGTTTTAGGTATGCATTCAGTTGTGTTTTAGGTATGCGTTCAGTTGTGTTTTAAGTATGCGTTCAGGTGTGTTTTAAGTATGCGTTCAGTTGTATTTTCCATGGATTTGTGTACTTACCAAAGCTAAAGATAGAGACTGTTGTGTTGCAGATTTAAAGGTGTAGGGCTTAGTTCTGCAGTTTCACTACAGGGCTAATATGTAGGGCATGCAGTGTTGCTAAGAGAGACTGGTGTTAATTATAGCTTTAGATCTCTTACTGTTTCTAGAAATACTACATACTTTACTGTGCATCATAGCACTTTCGCTGTTTGTACATAAAATAAGCCATCCTTGGTTGGTTTTATGCGACTTCCATCTCATTCATTTTCTATTCACAGGCTGTTCACATAAGCTTAATGAACTTCTTATTGTCCTTTTTAAGTGGTCTGCGATACCCTGCTCGAGGGTGTTTAAAAATCCATACTCCTCGATCCTCTTAAAAATTAAAAAGAGTTGATATAGTCATTAGGATTATGATACAAAATATCACAAAAAGGAATCAAGTAATGAAGTCATCTTCACTTTGTATATCAACTTCCTTCAGAGAATGATTATATTTCATCCAGCCCCTCCCTCAGTTTTA
This sequence comes from Oncorhynchus mykiss, assembly GCF_057628025.1. Classification (NCBI taxonomy): domain Eukaryota; kingdom Metazoa; phylum Chordata; class Actinopteri; order Salmoniformes; family Salmonidae; genus Oncorhynchus; species Oncorhynchus mykiss. The sequence goes on from NC_143041.1 coordinate 39,266,200, forward strand.
TAATTTTATTAACCTTAGCGTGTGTGTGTGCGTGCGTGTGTGTGTGTGTGTTATAAAGTTCATATTAGCCCAAATCCTTAATGGATGTCCTGACAATCTTAATCTTATCTTAATGATCTGAGACATTGAAAAGACAAAACCTGAAACAGTATTAAGCTAATATTGATTGACTGTTTAGTTTTAAAATGGAAGTGAACAGATGGGTGTCGTGATGTATCCATAAATCTGTAGAAAACCTGTCAATATGAACCTATAGTGGGGAGTCTGTGACACTGACCACACATGACTTAGTTGGCAATGCCTTAATGTAAATTCTAAAAGCGTCTGTCCAATTCAATGTCTAAGCACAACATGTCTTTAGAATCTGTGCTTGTTGGACATTGCTAGATTTCCTTGACTCTGGTTGCACTCAATTCAGCTCGCTTGGCTTAGCCTTTGCTCAGAGCAATACATTCAGTGAAACGTTTCACAACAAATGGCTTGAAATCGCAGGCGAACTCCACCCACCCGAAACAACCTGCTGGGTTATAAGTCATGTGTGCTCTCTCTGGATTCGTATCCGTCATCCCTCTGCACAATCTGCCCATGCAAAATGCAAACCAAGCTTTGTGGAAGTGTTGTACAGGAGGATATGAATAAGGAAGTTAAGTTTGAATTTCAAGTGCATACAGTAGCTGCGCCCTGTAGTATTACTTGGGCGGTATTCAATCCGTATCCCGGAAGTTCAGCTTTACAGTGGAATTGAAACTTAAAGGCAAAGTTCCTGCGTTGGTGGAGACTGCATTCATGGTAAAAACTGCATATGTTAGCTCAATCTGAATGTACCTTTAATTTTCTATTGCGCAATCTGTAACCAGATCTGTGCCATAGATCAATGATAAATGGGGCGGCAGGGTAGCCTAGTGGTTAGAGCGTTGGACTAGTAACCGGAAGGTTGCAAGTTCAAACCCCAGCTGACAAGGTACAAATCTGCCAGGCAGTTAACCTGGCAAGCAGTTCCTAGGCCGTCATTGAAAATAAGAATTTGTTCTTAACTGACTTGCCTCGTTAAATATAAATAAATATGCATTTCATTATACACTCACTACCTTGCCAGTTAATTAGTACACCCATCTATTACCAGGTCGGACCTCCTGAATTATTTGGGGCTTGGATTCTACAAGGTGTCGGAAACATTGCTCAATTGGTTTCAAGGGACCTAACGCGTACCAGGAAAACATTCCACACACCGTTACACCACCAGCCTGTACCGTTGACACCAGGCAGGATTGGGTCAGGGACTCTGCTATTTACCCCAAATCCTGACTCTTCCATCAGCATGACGCAACAGGAACCGGGATTCTTCGGACCAGCCTCAGTTTTTATTTGATAGGAGTGGAACCCAGTGTGGTTGTTTGTAGCATGCCTGTAAGCTTGCACGATTCTTGCCATTCTTCTTCAACCTCTCATCAATATGCTGTTTTTGCCCACAGAACTGCTGTTAACTGGATGTTTTTTGTTTGTCGCACCATTCTCGGGAAAACCCTAGACACTGTCGTGCATTAAAATCCCAGGAACTGACCGTTTTTGAGACACTGGAACGGGCATGCCTGGCACTGACGATCATACCACGCTTAAAGTCTCTTAGGTCATTTGTTTTGCCCATTATAACTCTCAATTAAACAGTAACGGAAAAATCGACAGTTCTGCCCTTGAGCAAAGCAGTTAACTCCCACAACAACTGCTCCCCGGGCGCTGATGACGCCGATTAAGGCAGCCCCCCGCAGAAGACACATTTTGGTTGTGCAACCGACGAGGTATCCATTTTCGTGAACCGGGTGGTATACCTAATAAACTGGTGTACAGCGTTCAAGGTCAAGATAACAATGTTGAAAAGGACATGCAAATATTTTATTTATTGTATTTATGTATTTATAGGGGACAATGCACATGAATCAACATCAATATTACAGTAATGCAACAATCAATCAATCAATCAAGTGTATTTATAAAGCCCTTTTTACATCAGCCAAAGTCACAAAGTGCTGTACAGAAACCCTGCCTAAAACCCCAAACAGCAAGCAATGCAGATGTAGAAGCACGGGGGCTAGGAAAAACTCCCTAGAAAGTCCGGAACCTAGGAAGAAACCTAGAGAGGAACCACGCTCTGAGGGGTGGCCTGTTCTCTTCTGTCTGTGCCGTGTGGAGATTATAACAGAACATGGCAGAGATTTTCAAATGTTCATAGATGACCAGCAGGGTCAGATAATAATAATCACAGTGGTTATAGAGGGTGCAACAGGGCCACACCTGAGTAAAGGAGTAAATGTCAGTTGGCTATTCATAGCTGATCATTCAGAGACAGCAGGTGCGGTAGAGAGAGAGTCCAAAACAGCAGGTCCGGGACAAGGTAGCACGTCCAGTGAACAGGTCAGGGTTCCATAGCCGCAGGCAGAACAGTTGAAACTGGAGCAGCAGCATGACCAGGTGGACTGGGGACAGCAAGGAGTCATCAGGCCAGGTAGTCCTGAGGCATGATCTTAGAGCTCAGGTCCTCTGAGAGAAGAGAGCGAGAAAGAGAAAGAGAAAAAGGGAGAGAGAGAATTAGAGGGAGCGTACTTAAATTCACACAGGACACTGGATAAGACAGGATAAATACTCCAGAAATAACAGACTGACCCTAGCCCCCCAACACATAAACTATTGCAGCATAAATACTGGAGGCTGAGACAGGCCTCCACTATTTACAGTTGAAGTGAAAATGTTGTGTAGGTGATATTACCTACAGTTGAAGTCGGAAGTTTACATAGACCTTAGCCAAATACATTTAAACTCACAATTCCTGACATTTAGTCATAGTAAAAACTCCATGTCTGAGGTCAGTTAGGATCCCCACTTTATTTTAAGGATGTGAAATATCAGAATAATAGTAGAGAATGATTTCTTTGTAACGGTTTTCTTCTGGTGAAAGAGAGGCGGACCAAAATGCAGGGTGGTTAGTTTTGTACATCTTTAATAAAGATGAAAATACAACAATCTACAAAACAAGAAATGTGACAAAACCAAAACAGTCCTATCTGGTGCCACAAACACAAAGACAGGAACAATCACCCACAAGAGACCTAAAGAATATGGCTGACCAAATTTACACTGTATCTTGGATAGGCAATGACTTGAAAAACTACAAACCTCAGATTTCCCACTTCCTGGTTGGATTTTTTCTCAGGTTTTTGCCTGCCATATGAGTTCTGTTATACTCACAGACATCATTCAAACAGTTTTAGAAACTTCATTCAAACAGTTTTCTATCCAAATCTACTAATAATATGCATATCTTAGCTTCTGGTTCTGAGTAGCAGGCAGTTTACTCGGGGCACCTTATTCATCCAAGCTACTCAATACTGCCCCCCAACCATAAGAAGTTTTAACAAGAAATTTGTGGAGTGGTTGAAAAACAAGTTTTAATGACTCCAACCTAAGTGTATGTAAACTTTCGACTTGAACTGTATGTCAATGACCCGGGGTTAGCCAAAATCTCATTTGCACGTGTAGCACCTTTGCAGGAAAGGGCCTTTACTCTGCCGCTATACAAATACTCACTAAAACAATACAAACTACAAATACATTACATCCAATTAACAAGAACAGCTCGTTGGGAAGAATCAATGGATTTCTTAGAGAAGAACATACAAACAGTCTTGTCGATATTTTAATGCAGACAAGAATTAGTCATCCATTTGGAAATATGTAGCATATTTTCAGTTAACTTGTTTACAACACGTTTTTATTTATTTTTTAGTGTCCATACAGAACTGTTTTGTCTGCATACATGTTAACTTGTGGGCAAGTAAGTGGGATATCATTTATGTAGATGGTAAACAGAAGGGGGCCTAATATTGACCCTTGTGGGACCCTAATGTTATTGTAAAGAGAGTCTGACTGAGTGTCCCCCAAACAAACCCTTTGACTTCTGTTTGCCAGATAGGAATACATCCAACTAATAACTTCAGTGGATACATTAAGGGCAGATAGTTTGGATATGAGGACCTCATGATACACAGTATCAAAGGTCTTTTTAAGATCCAAAAAGACTGGCCGACTTCACCACATATGTCCAGTTTAGATTTAATGCACTCCAGAAAATAGCAATTGGCTGTTTCGGTAGAATGGTTAGTTCTGAAACCCGAACTGCATTTGATGTATTGAGTTGCCCTGAATGAGGTGATCAGTCAGATGATCATCCACCCATCTTTCAGCTACTTTTGATAGCACTGTAAGAATGCTTATAGGTTGGTAATTTTCCACCAGTGTTTGGTCACCAGATTTCAAAACAGGTATCACTGCAGCAGACTTCCAAGCATTGGGGACGAACACATATTTGATGGACAGATTAACTAGATGTACAATAGGGACAATCAGATAATATTTGTGTCTCTTCAGGAATACAGCCTTTAGACAAAATACATATTTTGTTCTGTAGCTCCTGAAGAAGCTAATAATACTGTCCACTGCTGACGCTGATATTTCAGGAATTCTGAATATTGGTTTATTATTGTCTATGGGAACTGTAGTTTTTGGTTGAAAATCTTTGAGTCAGTTCCCTGACAGAGTCAACAAAAAACTGGTTAAAGGTGGTGGATATGAAATATGAGTCTTGAATTATAATCCCATTAACCTTTAATTCACTATGTTTTTTGGACTTTTCATCTCCTCTCCCTGTTTAGTTTGTTGAGATTTTCCCAAATCACTTTTGCCATTTCCCTTTCCTTCACTGATCACTCAAAGAAATAACTCTGCCTCTGCTTTTTATATTCTCTACCACCTTATTTATCAGTGCTGTTAATATACGTCTTTCATCATTCTGACCAGAATTTAGTGTTTTTTTCAAGGAAAGATCCCGTTCTCTCATCTGCATCCAGAGGTCCTCTTTGAGCCATCGTAGAGAGGGTTTCCGTCTTGGTTTACGTTGAAATTTCCTAGTAAAAGAGGTATCCACTTGGTCAATAGCTGACATAAATGTTCTGTATCCAGACTCTGGGTCTTCATTGCTTAACAGATCAGAACAGTCAATTTGACTTACAGCTGCATCGTAGTTACTCTGCTCACTTTTCAGGATTGTTTTATCATACATTAATATGGTTCCTAAATCTCTTTTTAGTGATCTTTCTAACCACCAATTTAACATTGTGGTCAGATATGCCAGTTAGTAAGTTACTGGACTGATCTGTTAGTAAACACCAGATCAGTTTGAGTCTGGGATGACTGTGTTACTCTGCTTGGTCCTTGTATTATTTGAGTCAGTTTGAAATACATAATATTATGTGTAAAAGTAAGTGTTTGGAGAGAAATTAAATAGTGCCCTGCAACACACAAGCAAAATCACTAGTGAAGTACATTATACATCAAGACATTTGTAAAAACCTAAACAATATAGGCCTACTTTTAAGTTGAACCAAAAGACAAATCTGAGAACAGTGAGGAAGTCTGAGTGACAGACATAGGCAGAGAGAGCGTTCCCAACTGTCGAGGCCGCTTGAGAGAGAGTTCGATCTCCACTTCAATCGATTTCTGTCTTTTACCTCGCAATTCTGTTCCAAAATGGTAAAGGCTCAACGCATTCCATCTGGTTTTCACAGCCTCCTCATTCCATCTCATTTAAGTGTGTGTGAAGACATGAATAACTTCTCTCTCAATAGTCTGTTAACACACCCTGCTCACACAGTGTGCCGACGTGTTGATGTCATCACCGTGCTTCTACATCTGCATTGCTTGCCTTTTGGGGTTTTTGGGCTGGGTTTCTATATAAGCACTTTGTGACATCTGCTGATGTAAAAAGAGCTGTATAAATACATGGGATTGATTGATTGATTTACATCAAGGTAATAACTAGCCTTAGCAGATCATTACACGTGCAAAAATCACTGGTTATCTGGTCTCCTCTCCAAAAATCACTGGCTATCTGGTCTCCTCTCCAAAAAATCACTGGCTATCTCGTCTCCTCTCCAAAGATCACTGGCTATCTGGTCTCCTCTCCAAAGATCACTGGTTATCTGGTCTCCTCTCCAAAAATCACTGGCTATCTGGTCTCCTCTCCAAAAAATCACTGGCTATCTCGTCTCCTCTCCAAAGATCACTGGCTATCTGGTCTCCTCTCCAAAGATCACTGGTTATCTGGTCTCCTCTCCAAAAATCACTGGCTATCTGGTCTCCTCTCCAAAGATCACTGGCTATCTGGTCTCCTCTCCAAAAAATCACTGGCTATCTCGTCTCCTCTCCAAAGATCACTGGCTATCTGGTCTCCTCTCCAAAGATCACTGGTTATCTGGTCTCCTCTCCAAAAATCACTGGCTATCTGGTCTCCTCTCCAAAGATCGTAGCTCAGACTCTGTAAAGGGGGATTTCTTTACCCCGTCCCCCTTTTTCACCAATGGCTCTTTATCCTTAAGGATTTAATAGTATGGTAATGTAATTTTGTGTTTATGCTAATTAAACACAAGGCATTACCAGAGGGCTTGGAGCGGTGCTCCAGTGACAAGAAGTATACGTCTCTGGTGAACCTCTCCTGGGCTGAGATGGGACTCTACCTCTGTGTCTGTGTAGAGTGAAAAACATTGCTCACCATGACTGCAGTGTCAAACTTTATTACACTGTGAGCCTCGACCAATAAACGCTGCCTGCTACCATCACAGATGCCCTTTCTCTCTCTCTCCTCAGCTCCAAAAGTGTGATGATTACCTCTAAGATGCTGGATGTTAACTGTGACTTACCGCCACAAGGTGTCAGTGAAACCTAAATTCATGTGTTCTTATGATAATGACATGCATCATACATATTTTTACAGAAAACCCTACATTCAGCAAGGAAAATAGGGCAGGCAAAGATAACCAGTGACTTGAACAAATCCAGCACAGGGGGATAGGGACTCAAGCTAGCTGAACTGAGTAAGCATGGGGAGGATGGGGAGGAAGTGGCTTTGCCCGGTTGGTCGTATTGTTGCGCTTAGATAATTCTATAAGCTGCTTTATACATGTCTCAGAATGGTATCAAAAGTTGAAGGCAGATAACAAATAGTGCCGTACCAGCAACACACAGCTGTATAGTACTGCAGGCCCAACAAACCCAGCTGTATAGTACTGCAGGCCCAACTAACCCAGCTGTATAGTACTGCAGGCCCAACTAACCTAGCTGTATAGTACTGCAGGCCCAACAAACCCAGCTGTATAGTACTGCAGGCCCAACTAACCCAGCTGTATAGTACTGCAGGCCCAACAAATCCAGCTGTATAGTACTGCAGGCCCAACTAACCCAGCTGTAAAGTATTGCAGGCCCAACTAACCCAGCTGTATAGTACTACAGGCCCAACTAACCCAGCTGTATAGTACTGCAGGCCCAACAAACACAGTAGGGAGCTGTATTGAGGACTATGAATAAACACAACAGTCTTGGGAAAGTATAAATTAACACCACTTCCCTAAGAAGGCTTCTTCACATTAATTGGAAGAGAGAAGTAGCACTTTGTGGTTCTGAGAGTAGATAAAGGGCACTGAAACAGTCATCCACAGAGAACATGCTGACCACAGCCGGGCAGACTGGCCTTTTGGACTGATAGGAGGCATTATGCTGCACAGATTTCTTCCACATGTAGCACCTGCTATGATGCATATGCTGTCCTTTGAGGACGATACTTCCCCTAACCTCTGAATAACATTCTGCTAGCTGAACATGTGCAGACTGAATATGGATGCAGGTTAAAAGGGAGTTATCCTGTGTATTGTAAAGAGATGGAAGCCTACAGATGTAGGATCTTAATTTGATCACCCTGTTGCAGAAGAACCGTCCTGTAATGCAGGAAGTGTAACAATTGTGGAGTATTTGAAGTTTAAAAAGGTGTCTGAGGGTAGTAATTTCCACTTTGAAATTAGACCAAATTTTCCCTTACAAAAAATGTATCTACCAATACTAAAAAGTCCACTAATTAGAATCCACATAATAATTCACTTTTCCTGTTGCTGCAGGATGTAGAAATTAATATCCTATTAATATCCTACATCTGGACTGTGTATTATAGTGAATAATTACATGTCATAATGTATCATATGGCAGTCATGCACACAAAGCAAAAAAAATGACATTAACAATTGTTATTGCAATATACTTATATGACCTTTCTTGTTTGTTACGGTTGCACAAATGTCATGTTTATTATTTTTGAATGACAAATGGCTTCTACTTTACAGTAAGTGTACCTAGCTATACACCTATATATGTACATGGTATTTACATAGGCTGTCAAAGTGTAATTACAGAGTAACTAATTCATTACCATGTAATAACAGTGGTCACTGAAGATCCCATGGCACTTATAGTAAGGGTAGGGGTGTTAACCCCGGTGTCCTAGCTAAATTTCCAATACGGCCTTCATACCATCACGGCGACCTATGACCTTGTGTTTTATGTCCAGCAACCACATGGGAGAGAAAAGCTACAGAACGCTCCTTTCAACCTGAAAGGAATTTTAAAGGAATGCACTAGATCCCTGTCAGTGCACCATCCTATTTTCTACACAAGAAAACGACATGATGTTCCATATTTCCATTCTTCTGTTTTAAATCTCGGCGTCTGAGTGAACAGATACCATGTTTGGCTGAATCTAATAACGCACTGGCACAGGAGTAATTACTACTAAGTGTTAGTGATTTCTGGGGTGAGAAATAGCCTCTTTGGCACCTGAAGGCAGGCGATTATCGCAGTACTGTATTGAATAAGAACATCAGAACACAACATGACAGTACTGTATTGAATAAGAACAACAGAACACAACATGACAGTACTGTATTGAATAAGAACATCAGAACACAACATGACAGTACTGTATTGAATAAGAACAACAGAACACAACATGACAGTACTGTATTGAATAAGAACATCAGAACACAACATGACAGTACTGTATTGAATAAGAACAACAGAACACAACATGACAGTACTGTATTGAATAAGAACATCAGAACACAACATGACAGTACTGTATTGAATAAGAACAACAGAACACAACATGACAGTACTGTATTGAATAAGAACATCAGAACACAACATGACAGTACTGTATTGAATAAGAACATCAGAACACAACATGACAGTACAGTATTGAATAAGAACAACAGAACACAACATGATATGGAACTAGAGAACTAGAGAACCATCTTCTGACTTGCCTATTTACTTGAATTGTAAATGTATGTTACTCTTGCAAACAAGAAAATCCAGAAGATGAAAGGAGGTAAAGAATTCAAAGAGATATTCACTTCCCTTTACCCTTTAAGGCTGCAACAGAAGCTAAGAGGGGGAGAGCAGCAGTGTGTGTCTACAGTAAAGCTTTAAGTAGCTATTTGTACTCTGAGTTGGCCCAATAGCATGTCATCACCTTCACAGCAGGATGCACTGTTGTTTTATCGCACAGAGGGTTTGTATTGCCCATCGCTTTTCTCTCTCCTTGTAATCTTGATTAAAAAATGTTCCGAGTTTGCCACTAGGCGAAAGTCCAAATTGCTTGCCTTGTCACTGCTGACTTTGCGAGTGCATGAATAAATGATAAAACCCTTGTAAGCTTGTGACACTGTTTTAATTGCTTCTGCCACACTAATGTACAATGGAAGTACAAAAATGCAAATGCCAAATACAGTTACAGCGTATGACTTCCGCACATGGCCAAACACCATCCTAGGCATTTACTCCACAACATACAGTATATTATATCAATTTGTTTCAAATGTGTGAGCTTTTTCATCTGCTTGTTGCAGTTGAGTGCATGTTTGTCGGTCAGGAGGTTGAAATCACAGCTGTTGGAACCCACATTGTTGAAATTTCACTGATATCATTAGGCTACTCTGTCGGAGACATTCTAAAAACATAATTACATGTTTGCAACGCTGTTGATTCCCATGAATAGGCTGTATGGTATGACGACAGGAACAATGCTTTAACATAATGCTCCCCAGCTGTTCTGTTGTGACATACAATATTGATTAATTATAAGGACGTTATAAAAGGCAGGTTGGATTAGATTTCCGTGGTTCTTTATCCAATGAGAAATTGACTCGTGGTTACCACTATAGCTTACATGGAATGTGTGCATGGCATATAGTAGATTGATTTAACACTTCTCTGAGGCAATCGAGTTAAGTTGTTTACATTCTTCTCTAGAGTATGCCTCATTACCGAACAAGAAAAGAGCAACTGAAGGGCCAGTGGATTAGGCGTTCTCTTTGGAGATTGAGATGCCTTTTCTGTGTGGGGTCTGCAAAAGGTGTGTTGATGAGGCTTTCATTTCACTGTTGTTTTACACAGTGCTTATATGTACTTAGAGGTAATGAACGTCACTACTAGCAGTGGTTAGAGATAAAACATCTATAGTGAAGTAATGTTGCCAGTATCAGCGGTTCATTACAATAGCAAACTTGGAAAGCTCTGGGATCGATAAAGAAGATCATCCTTGAAACAAATAAAGCAGCCACTCATAGTTGGATATTAACCCATTTCCAAATCGTCTTGTATTCAGTAGCATGCTTTGTAAGACAAATCCATAATTCCCTTAATAATGAAGTCTCAAAGATAATAAAAAATTCTGCTGTCTCATCCTCCTCATCCCTCAAAGTGGAGGCTTGGGAAAGTCAAAATCTCAGTGTTTTCCATTTTTCATTTTTTTTGCCCAGTAGTCTCGGCTCAGTTACATCCTACTGCTCCTTGTCTACTGCCGTTCTTGATCAACTCTGATTCTTCTTCCTTTGTTTGCTCCCACCACACCACCTACAGTAAGGCCTATATAACCCTGTCATTACACAGTCACAACTCACAGGCCCAGAGCAGAGCTTTACTTTCATCCCAGAAACTGGCACCAATGTTGGCAGTTAAGTGAGAAGAAGCCTTCATCACAGATAGCGAGTGACGTGTGAGGTTGCTGTCATGTTTTTGCAAAAAAAAAGAATGATTATAATGTGAGGATAGGAATGCTGGTGCAAGCTCCCTTCCTGAGGAAGAGTAATTGCTCTAGGGGCTGTGATAAAGAACATAAAGAGGATGAACCCAGTTCTTCTTGTGATAAAGAATGTCAGAGGAGGCCTGAAGGACTATTATGAAGGCTGCATGATTGAGTTATGAATATGAAAATAAAGGAAGAAAAAATTACATTAATGCTGATGCTCAATCGTAAACCGGGAGATGACTTGGTGTCATTGCTTAACATAATATTTGCATAACAATGCTTCTCCTAATTTTAAGTATTGGTGTTTCTTTAAGCAACTCTTTATATACATGTGTCAGTCAGAAATCACTTCATCGTCTACAGTTAGTTCAAAATGGTGCAGCTCAGCTTTTAACAGGCACCAGAAAATGGAACCATATCACACCTATTCTAGCTTCTCTACACTGGCTACCAGTCAGATTTTAACATTTTATTAATCACGTTTAAGGCTTGTTTTAGCCCCATGCTATATCTCTGATCTTTTATCTCCCTACGAGTCAGGACACAGCCTGAGATCTTCTGGCAGGGCAATGCTAACCATTCCAAAGTCTAGGTTGAAAACTGAAGGAGACCGGGCATTTGCCATTAGTGCCCCTAGACTTTGGAATGGTCTGCCAGAGGTGATCAGGCTTGCCGATTCAGTGCCTCTTTTTAAATCCCTGCTGAAGACACTTTTATAAAGTTTCTTTTAATGTATGACTTCAGTACATGATTTTGATTGGCTATCTTTTTTTCATTCTCCTTTCGCCTGTCTATGTTTCTTTGTTAGTACTTTTATTTTATGATGTTAAGCACTTTGTTACTTGTATTGAAAAGTGCTACGCAAATAAAGTTGATTATTATTATTATTTCTCCTCTGAGGCTGCTCTAAAGTGAGTAATGAAATACAAAGCAACTTAACAGGCTACTGGGCATTGAAAAATCTGAGCTTGGACCAGTCTGTGTTTTATAGCCATTCCAGCAGCCGTTTAGAAATTAAATGTACAGTACCTTCAGAAAGTATTCATACCCCTTGAGTTATTTCACATGTTGTTATTTTACAGCCTGAATTCAACATGGATTACCTTTATTTTTCTCTCTCACCCATCTACACACCATACCACATAATGATAAAGTGAGCATGTTTTTAGATTTTTTTGCATTTATTTTGAAAATGGAATACAGAAATATCTCATTTACATAAGTATTCACACCCATTTGCTTTGACACACCAAATTGAGCTCAGGTGCATCCATTTTCCTTTGATCATCCTTGAGATGTCGCTACAACTTGATTGGAGTCCACCTGTGGCCAATTCAACTGTTTGGACATGATTTAGAAAGAAACACACCTGTCTATATAAGGTCCCACAGTTGACAGTGCATGTCAGAGCAGAAACTATACTATGATGTCCAAAGAACTGTCTGTAGGTCGCCGAGATAGAATTATGGTGAGGCATATATCTGGGGAAGGGTATAAAACTATTGCTAGAGTGTTGAATGTTTCCAAGAGCACAGTGGTTGCCATCATTTGGAAATGGAAAAGATATGGGACTACCCAGACTCTGTCTAGAGCTGGCCGTCCTACCAAAGTGAGTAACCAGACAAGAAGGACCTTAGTGAGGGAGGTGACCACTGACAGAATTACAGAGTTCCTTGGCTGGGATGGGAGAACCTGCCAGAAGGACAACCGTCTCTACAGCACTTCACCAATCTGGGATTTATGGGAGAATAGCCAGATGGAAGCCACTCCTGAGAAAAATGCACATGACAGCACGCCTAGAGGTTTCATAAATACATATGAAAGACTCTGAGAACACAAGGCAAAAGATTTTGTGTCTGATGAGACAAAAATGTAACTATGTGGCTCAAATGCAAAGCGCTATGTCTGGCGAAAACCACGCACAGCTCATCACCCATCTAACAATATCCCTACCGCAAAGCATGGTGGTGGATGCGTCATGCTATGGGGATGCTTTTCACCGGCAGGTCCTGGGAGATGGAACAAAGAATAGGGCCAGATACAGGCAAATCCTTGGTGAGACCTGATTCAGAGTGCAAACGACCTTAGACTGGGGAAAAGATTTACGTTCCAACCGGACAATGAGCCCACACATACAGCCAAAGAAACGCTAGACAGGCTTCAGAACAAGAATGTAAAAGTCCTTGAGTGGCCCAGCCAAAGCCCAGACTTGAATCCCATAGAAAATTGCTGTTCACCGCTCCCCATATAACTTAACAGAGCTTGAGAAAATCTGCAAGGAAGAATATCCCCAAATCCAGATGTGCAAAGCTGATACAGACATACCCAAGACGAATCAACTCCGTCCTCACCGCCAAAGGTGCTTCTACGAAGTATTGACTCAGGGGTGTGAATACTTATTTTAAATTCGATTTCTGTATTTTGTTTTCAATACATTTGCAAAAATGTCTAAAAACCTGTTTTCACTTTGTCATTATCGGGTATTGTGTAAAGATGGGTGAGATTTTTTTTTTTTAAATCAATTTTAAATTCAGGCTGTAACAAAAGAAAATGTAGAAAATGTCAAGGGGTGTGAATACTTTCTGAAGGCACTGTAATCATGCAATGAGAAAGTTGAATGTTAATCATCATTTTCTTTATTGGCATGGAGCTACAACATGGTTATGAAGATATCTAATAAACCGATGGGCAGTACAGAGGATATATGCACTGTGGTTGTTTTATTCTGACCCGAGGCTGAAGCAGATAGGCTTTGTTATGCTAACAGAGGTGTTTATGTATGGCGCGCATAGCCATATATAACTAACACAAGTGTTAGATGAACAGTTTGATTTGGGAACTGCAATCAGCATGTCACTTTACACTGGCCTCTGATAGTGGCCTCCTATAATTCATATCTGATTCTACACATATCATCTCACATCTAGCAAGTGTTCCTTATGAGTAAAAGTTGTCTCTCCATGAATACAGTTCACTTGTGTGTCATATACAATCTCCTGCTGCCATCCTGGATATGAAAAACAATCCAATTCATTTCCGCCATAGAGGTGAACATTGAGTAACAATTTCAACGTGAATTTTCTTGGCACCATTTCAAGGATCACAATCTATCAGATAAGGTTAATAACAGTGCATGTTAACACTTATGAAAGTCACACATTTTAGTCTCTATGGGAAAATGCACTCTATTCTAGAGAACCCAGTGACATCTTCCCAGATGACTGACTGGCAATTCATGTTTTCCCCTTAATATACACAATATTATTGTTCACTGCAAATGGAAATAGTAATCAGATAATTCATGTGTATATATTTTTTTATTGAACGTCTACAATACATAACCCCTCATATATGTTGCTATACCACTGAGATAGGACATACTTTAACACAATATGATTACAAGGATAGTGAGAGTCTGAGGGCAGGGAGTAAGAGACCAAAATGGGAGAGAGAGAGAGAGAGAGAGAGAGAGAAAGAGAGAGAGAGAGATAGAGAAAGAGAGAGAGAGAGATAGAGAGAGAGAGAGAGAGAGAGCACATCAGGGGAAAGAACAGCAGTCTAACTTCCTTGAAGAGAGAAAATAAACCAATGTTCACTGTTGTATAACTTTTGAAAACCCCAGGGCCAGGCAAGAAATTGAACAGTGTAAAAATAATTAGAACAGGTGTGAGCACAATGAGATGGAGGCAGAGACTGTTGACAAAGCAGTCCAACCATCTTCTTCTCCTCACACTGTGTTGAAAGTCAATTTAGAGTCTCCTCGGCCACTTCTCTTTGTCTCTCAGGCACAGGCACGTCACTAGGCGACAGAAAAGGGTTAAGAGAGGATTGAGATTCAAACCACTGCTGTATAAGCATGTCTTGATTCACGTGCCCTTGACATAATACATATTGAAAAATAGTGGTATATTTTGTTGAATATACATTTTTACACTGCATTCTGTATCTCAATAAAGAAGTGCTGGTTCTGTATATTGTAGATTCAGTGGTGATTTTCTACCATTTTACTGTCCTCAATGGCAAGACGATGGAGGAATATTTCTGCAATCTAATCCTTCACTGTTAATGCTGAAGGTGGCAGTTCCCACAGGATTGTTTGGTTATTTCAGGCAGTTTTCAAGGCATATTTCCATGGGCTTCAGAGACAGAGACAAAGCGAGGCAAAAATGTACTCCCCATTGTTCAGTGCTGGAAGGCATCACTGCAAAGATTTTCAGCAGGTGAACAAACAATCATGTTTTAAGATGTTCAATAGAATATTTTAAATAATGGTTCAGCCTAACCCAGTTCTATCCTCAACTGGTTGCATGCAGAGAATCTAGTGTGGCGACTTATTCCGTGCTGATTTAATGCTGACTCACTCAGTTAACATCATGACACAAGCTCTGTAATTTTATGCAATGTATTACAAGGTTACATACATAACATATAAACCAACTATTAGTTGTGCAGATGCCTGAAAATAATCCACAATGAAATGTGTTGGTACGGTCTAACAACCCCGCGGTGATATAGAATACAGAACTGAAAATAGCAGTCTGTTACTACTTGATATGGGAGTAAACACGGCAAAGAACGACAAGACTAGTCTGCGGAAATGATAATGCAAAGTATTTGCTGTTGATGTGTATGGTTAGGCTATTGTTTAATAAGGTACTGCTTGAGTGGTAGGGATGTCAAACAAAATGCGGGATTAACGTAGACACACACACACACACACCTCTTTGCCAATATTTCTGAAGAACACGTGCATCTGCATTTCTCCCCTCACAGTGGTCTCAGCTGGATGCTTTGATTCTTAATTACATTCTCACATTCAAAAAACAATCCATCTGATATGCAAGATGATTCCTTTGGAGTGTAACCCCCATTCCTATAAGCCTCTTCAAATTGTCCCAGTGGATGTAATTTTGTTGCCGGATATCATTATCTGTGTGATGCGTTAATTATGTCGTTATTGATGCTCATATTTTGGTCAACATCCATTCACATTTTTGCATCGTCTGGGAATTTCTTGGATATGCCTTTTCAGTATGGTCACATACTAACTTTTCAGAGACAGTATTGTATGATAAATGAGAGATGGATTCATCTTTATACTTTTTGGATGTAACATTGTAACATTCGGGGTTGCAGTCCATGTATGATTGACCTAAGACATCTCCTTGAGAGGAGTATTTCTCAGAAACCTCATGTGGCCTGCCATGCCTTTTTAATCACTCGGGCAACCATCCATTTCAGAGGATTTTTCTGTGTCATCATGGCAATGTCCATGAAGGCCCCCCTCATCATTTATCAAGGGCATATGATCAAGCCCATTCAGAATGACAATAAAATAGTACTTTGAAGCAGATATGAGAGAAAACCCAAAGCTTCTGTTCTAAACAATCAGCGGTATTGAAGCAGTATCCTGGAGCCCCAGGTTTATCTGGATTGCAGGTGGTGATTAAAGCTGTAAAAAAAGGTGATGCCTCTAACAATGTTCAGATTGGTTTGCCCGACTACTAGCTAATGACATTAGAAAGAAATAGATAAGTGCAGGTTTTAACACTGAATCTTAAACTATTGGTGGGAGGCCAGTGAAATAATATATTTTAAAAGTATTGAAGATACAGTTGAAGTCGAAGTTTACATACACTTAGGTTGGAGTCATTAAAACTTGTTTTTCAACCACTCCACACATTTCTTGTTAACAAACTATAGTTTTGGCAAGTCGGTCAGGACATCTACTTTGTGCATGACACAAGTCATTTTTCCAACAACTGTCTACAGACAGATTATTTCACTTATAATTCACTGTATCACAATTCCAGTGGGTCAGAAGTTTACATACACTAAGTTGACTGTGCCTATAAACAGCTTGGAAAATTCCAGAAAATGATGTCATGGTTTTAGAAGCTTCTGATAGGCTAATTGACATATAGTGCCTTGCGAAAGTATTCGGCCCCCTTGAACTTTGCGACCTTTTGCCACATTTCAGGCTTCAAACATAAAGATATAAAACTGTATTTTTTTGTGAAGAATCAACAACAAGTGGGACACAATCATGAAGTGGAACGACATTTATTGGATATTTCAAACTTTTTTAACAAATCAAAAACTGAAAAATTGGGCGTGCAAAATTATTCAGCCCCCTTAAGTTAATACTTTGTAGCGCCACCTTTTGCTGCGATTACAGCTGTAAGTCGCTTGGGGTATGTCTCTATCAGTTTTGCACATCGAGAGACTGACATTTTTTCCCATTCCTCCTTGCAAAACAGCTCGAGCTCAGTGAGGTTGGATGGAGAGCATTTGTGAACAGCAGTTTTCAGATCTTTCCACAGATTCTCGATTGGATTCAGGTCTGGACTTTGACTTGGCCATTCTAACACCTGGATATGTTTATTTTTGAACCATTCCATTGTAGATTTTGCTCTATGTTTTGGATCATTGTCTTGATGGAAGACAAATCTCCGTCCCAGTCTCAGGTCTTTTGCAGACTCCATCAGGTTTTCTTCCAGAATGGTCCTGTATTTGGCTCCATCCATCTTCCCATCAATTTTAACCATCTTCCCTGTCCCTGCTGAAGAAAATCAGGCCCAAACCATGATGCTGCCACCACCATGTTTGACAGTGGGGATGGTGTGTTCAGGGTGATGAGCTGTGTTGCTTTTACGCCAAACATAACGTTTTGCATTGTTGCCAAAAAGTTCAATTTTGGTTTCATCTGACCAGAGCACCTTCTTCCACATGTTTGGTGTGTCTCCCAGGTGGCTTGTGGCAAACTTTAAACGACACTTTTTATGGAAATGGCTTTCTTCTTGCCACTCTTCCATAAAGGCCAAAACATAGAACCCGGCCAAAACATAGAAACAGAAAACCTAGAATGCCCACCCCACATAACACCCCGAACTAACCAAATAGAGAAACAAAACGTCTCTCTAAGGTCAGGGCGTGACATCTCTCTACAATTATTCTGATATTTCACATTCTTAAAATGAAGTGGTGATCCTAACTGACCTAAGACAGGGAATTTTTACTAGGATTAAATGTCAGGAATTGTGAAAAACTGAGTTTAAATGTATTTGGCTAAGGTGTATGTGAACTTCAGACTTCAACTGTATCTATACTTCTGACTTCAACTGTAGGTAGTATCACCTACACAACATTTCTCTGAATCGGTAGACAATCTACTGCAGCTTTTCAATCCCAGTCACTTGTAAGGCATCACAACTGTTTAACATACAAATTCTGAGGTGGATAGCTGGTCAAGGTATTAGGGCCAGGTGGGAATAGTGAAGAATATTCTTAACTTTAATAATAATAACTTTAATTCCCATGTGGCTTTATTCCCACCTTGTTTCCCCAGAGTGCTTGTGGGGCAATGTATCATCGGCTTGCAGCTAATACGCTGGATAATGTTGCAATGGGCTGATTATCTATTTTAAATTCAGTTTGGCATTATGCAAAGCTGAATTGGCGATTCAAGATGATTTAAAGCCATATTCTGCAAGATCTGTACACCATTAAATAGTGGGCCACCAAGAAAAACACAAATTGATGGTAAAAGAGAGAAAGATAAATAAAATATTGAAATATCTATGTTTAAGCTACCTTAGGTATGTTTGATGGTTGTATTGGATAGGAAGTGACTTACAACGTCAGTGTTGCTCTGACTACCGCCCTTGTCTACCAATGTCATCTACATTCAGACCAACACAGTGCTACCCCACTGGCAAGAGCACACTTTACCACAGGCCAGACAGACACGTGGCAATGACTGGTCAGATCTGAATGACAATGTAAAGACATAAATCATGTCTGTTTGAATCGACCGAATCGTACACGGTGTCAGGGACAGTTTGATAGACAGCATTACTATTCCTTGAGTCAGAGCTTTATCTGTAGTAAATGAAACCTCTACCAAGTCCACTTTTATTTCCCCAGGTATATGACTTTCTTGATTCTTCAACACAAAGAAGGCAGGAAGAAATGTAATTTGGTAATGACAATGAACAATGCCAAGACACCTTTTTTGGTTGTCTATTTTCTCCATGCAAGCCTAGTTTTCCCCAAAAGTGGTTTGTTATGTTGAAACTTGATATAGAAATTGTCAGTCTGGTTGAGTACACTGGATCATTTCTCAGACAGGTTTGCCATCAACAACAGTCCCACACCATGGGACTGCCAGTTTCTAAATCAGGTGTCAAATCACTCCACCCGGGACATGCTGCTGTGCAAATCAAATGTACTTATGAAAGCCCTATCTGGAAAACCACTATCTGCCGTTGATTGAATATCGGATATATTGAACATGGGAATTACCAATGTTGTTGTTAAGGAGCAAGCTCTATGTATTGCAGTGGAGGCTGCTGAGGGGAGGACGGCTCATAATAATGGCTGGAACGGAGTAAATGGAATGACATCAAACACATGTGGAACCATGTGTTTTATGTATTTGATACCATTCGACCTATTCCGCCCCAGCCATTAGCACAAGCATGTACTCCCAAAGTAAGGTGCCACCAGCCTCTGGTGATGTATTGTAGTGCGGCCAATAATTTCACTACACCAAAGGGGTGATTCGCAACTCCAGCCCTCCAGTACCCCCAACAGCAATTTGGAAGTTTACATACACTTAGGTTGGAGTCAATAAAACACATTTTTCAACCACCCCACAAATTTCTTGTGTACAAACTATACTTTTGGAAAGTCGGTTAGGACATCTACTTTGTGCATGACACAAGTCATTTTTCCAACAATTGTTTGCAGACAGATTATTTCACTTATAATTCACTGTATCACAGTTTCAGTGGGTCAGAAGTTTACATACATTAAGTTGACTCTGCCTATAAACAGCTTGGAAAATTCCAGAAAATTATGTCATGGCTTTAGAAGTTTCTGATAGGCGAATTGACATTATTTGAGTCAATTGGAGGTGTACCCGTGGATGTATTTCAAGGCCTACCTTCAACCTCAGTGCCTCTTTGCTTGACATCATGGGAAAATCAAAACAAATCAGCAAAGACAGAAAAAAAATTGTAGACCTCCACAAGTCTGGTTCATCCTTGGGAGCAATTTCCAAACGGCTGAAAGTACCATGTTCATCTGTACAAACAATAGTACACAAGTATAAACACCATGGGACCACGCAGCCGGCATACCGCTCAGGAAGGAGATGCGTTCTGTCTTCTAGAGATGAACATACTTTGGTGCGAAAAGTGCAAATCAATCCCAGAACAACAGCAAAGGACGCTTCTGAAGATGCTGGAGGAAACAGGTACAAAAGTATCTATATCCACAGTAAATGAGTCCTATATCGACATAACCTGAAAGCGTCTCAGCAAGGAAGAAGCCACTGCTCCAAATCCGCTATAAAAAAGCCAGATTACGGTTTGCAACTGCACATGGGGATAAAGATTGTACTTTTTGGAAAAATGTCCTCTGGTCTGATGAAACAAAAATAGAACTGTTTGGCCATAATGACCATCGTTATGTTTGGAGGCAAAAGGGGGAGGCTTGCAAGCCGAAGACCACCATCCCAACCGTGAAGCACAATTGTGGCAGCATCATGTTGTGGGGGTGCTTTGCTGCACGAGGGACTGGAACACTTCACAAAATAGATGGCATCATGAGGAAAGGAAAATTATGTGGATATATTGAAGCAACATCTCAAGACATCAGTCAGGAAGTTAAAGCTTGGTTGCAAATGGGTCTTCCAAATCGACAATGACTCTAAGCATACTCCATCACAAAGCCCTGACCTCAATCCTATAGAAAATGTGTGGGCAGGACTGAAAAAGCGTGTGCGAGCAAGGAGGCCTACAAACCTGACTGAGTTACACCAGCTCTGTCAGGAGGAATGGGACAAAATTCACCCAACTTATTGTGGGAAGCGTGTGGAAGGCTACCTGAAACCTTTGACCCAAAATACTAATTGAGGGTATGTAGACTTCTGACCCACTGGGAATGTGATGAAAGAAGTAAAAGCTGAAATAAATCATTCTCTCTACTATTATTCTGACATTTCACATTCTTAAACTAAAGTGGTGATCCTAACTGACCCAAGACAGGGAATTTTTACTTGGATTAAATGTCAGGAATTGTGAAAAACTGAGTTTAAATGTATTTGTCTAAGGTGTATGTAAACTTCCGTCTTCATCTGTATTTGCTGTATCCCCAGACAAAAACACCTGATTCAACTCGTCAAGGACATGATTAGTTGACAAGTAGAATCAGGTGTGCTTGTCTGCGGCTCCAACAAAAATATTAACTGTCGGTACTGGAGGACCGGATATGGGAAACTGCACTTTAGGACTTATGCAAATGTTTGCACCAACTCAATACAGTTAAAATTACAGACTAATTAGCTATCCCTTGAAGAAAGGGAGTTTTCAAACGGAACCTTTCAAACGGGAGTTATTGTAATAGGTTTCTGTGAGCAAACGACCATTAAACCATGATCATGATAGATGTTTATGCTCACCATGCAAATGTGATCACAGGTCTTTAATCTTATATTAAAAGGCTGCTAGAATAACTTTTATGCTTGAATGAGACTACTTCCTTTTATTTTGGCCAATAATTGCTTTTCTCTAATAATTGAAAGCGAATAGTTGCTATATAGATGCCAAGGCCCCTGGGGTAAGTCAAAGACAGAGGCAGAGGATGAACCAGCAATTAATGATGAAGTACAAAAAGTACAAGACTGTAGTCTTTCAGTACAATGCCACATTTCAACTGAGTAATGTGCTGATTGTCAACGCCTATTTCAATGCAGAAAATGAATGGATTTACTGGCACAGTGAGAACTCTTGACCATCCCTATCCAGTTAGATATATCCAACACAATTTATCTGTTGGTTGTACACTGCATATAATATAAAAAGGAGGCAGGCTCTGAAAGATGGCCTAATTTCAAACATGATCCAGTGTAGCTCAATGCGTACACACAGGCTTGTTCATCCAGTATCAATACATGCCACTTGAACTCACTCTAACCTCAGTGATTAATGGTACCATGGATGGATTTATAGTTTCAGAGGAAGCGAAGTACTGCACCTTAAATTATGTAGCAGATGGGGATCTGTGAAACTCACTCCTGAGCTTGAAGTGTCCCCCCTTGCGTTGGCGAATAGCTAGGTTTTTGGTGGCTCGACAGATAAGACGCTTTAGGAGAGCGGTTACGTCTGTTTGCGAGGCAGTGGTCCTGAGTTCGAGCCTTGGTACTGTATAAGCCGAATCAGTGGGAAGCGGTACTCGCTAAGCAAGCAGCGTGATGTTCTTTTCAATGGTGCCAAGTGATCTGCAGTTGTGCTCAGCTCAACACTGTGCTGTGAGTTTGCAGGGTGAATGTAGCAGATCTGTGAAACTCACTCCTCAGCCTGCGTGGGAGGTGCCCTTTTTTTAAGCACCTGTAGGGCCCTATAAAATCTGCTATGTGGAGAACGCTGACGGAATAACACAATCCAGACATAAAAAATGTAATTTAACAATACACCATTTTTATTGATCTTAGTAGGGAATTAACTAAATGCATTGAAAATTAATACATTTTTGCAAGTTTATCATAACACGTGATCAGAATGTATCAGTGGTTGGTATTTCCTGCAACTTTCTGAAGAGGCAATGAGAATTCTCCATCTGTGTATGTGCAGTGCAGTGCGCGCGTCCACCACATAGTAGAGATAGTAGAGGTTGTTTTATTTTAGATTTTTTGACATAAAACAATACACATTTCTAAAAACCTGTCTTCGCTTTGTCATCATGGGGTATTGTTTGTAGATTGATGAGGAATTTATTTTATTTTATCCATTTTAGAACAAGGCTGTAACATGAAAAAAGTCAAGGGGTCTGAATACATTCTGAAGGCACTGTATATATATTTACCAAAGAATTATGATTGGAAATTACATTGATGGAAGCTACAATCTATCTGCAATATTAAAGTGGATACAACTTATTATTAATAAATAATAATAACTAGGTGAGACAACAACATTTCACAATAGTAGCACGTACATTATAAGCAGTCAATGCTACAGGCGAAAGACAAGTGCCTTTTTTTCTCTCTCTATTTCCCCTGTCTTTTTTAAATATTTTTTTTTACATAAAATGGAATATGGGATGTTTCTCAGAACTGCTGCTGTATGCATATCAGGATTACTTGGATTAACCACCAGGTTTTAACAGGCATATTCGACACATATGATTGTTCCTATTGTGCTGGTTAATGTATTCTACGTGATCAAGTGACAGTGGGTCTAAATTCAATCAAAGCTGGTAACTGGGCTGCCGAGATAATGCTTCACCTCCTTTCTTTTTGTAATTCAGACAAAAATGCAAACCACAAAAATTCAGAATCCTATGTTTGTGCTAAATATTCTGTTAGATTATTGTATAACACTCTATGGGATAAAGGGGGAAGAAGTCTCTCTGTTATTAAGGCATTTCAAAGATGGATTGGGAATGATATTATCTGTGAGGGTCATGTTGATATCATGGTTTTATGCCATCTTGCACTCAAGTATGATCACTGGAGTGATCTACACAATATATACAAAAGTATGTGGACATTAAATGGTTATCTTTGTCACTCTGTTGCTGATGGCTGTAAAACTCCCAGTGGGATGACACCATATAATTATACACTAATTATGTATGCACGCCTTCAAATTAGTGGATCCGGCTATTTCAGCCCCACCCTTTGCTGACAGGTGAATAAAATCGAGCACACAGTCATGCAATCTCCATAGACAAACATCGAAGAGCTCAGTGACTTTCAACATGGCACTGTCATAGCATGCCACCTTTCCAACAAGTAAGTTTGTCATATTTCTGCCCTGCTAAAGCTGCGGCGGTCAACTGTAAGTGGTGTTTTTGTGAAGTGGAAATGTCTAGGGGCAACACCGGCTCAGCCGCTAAGTGGTAGGCCACACAAGCTCACAGAACAGGACCGCCGAAGCGCGTAGCATGTAAAAATTGTCTGTCCTTGGTTGCAACACTCACTACCGAGTTCCAAACTGCCTCTGGAAGCAACGTCAGCACAATAACTGTTTGTCCGGAGCTTCATGAAATGGGTTTCCATGGCAGAGCAGCAGCACACAAGCCTAAGATCCCCATGCGCAATTCCAAGCGTCGGCTGGAGTGGTGTAAAGCTCGCCACCTTTGGACTCTGGAGCAGTGAAAACGCATTCTCTGGAGTGATGAATCACGCTTCACCACCTGGCAGTCCGATGGACAAATCTGGGTTTGGCGGATGCCAGGAGAATGCTACCTGCCCCAATGCATAGTGCCAACTGTAAAGTTTGGTGGAGGAGGAATAATGTTCTGGGGCTGGTTTTCATGATTCAGGCTCCTTAGTTCCAGGGAAGGGAAACCTGCACAGAGCCCTGACCTCACCTCACCTTTGGGATGAATTGGAACGGCAACTGAGAGCCAGGCCTAGTCGCCCAACATCAGTGTCCATCCTCACGATTGTTCTTGTGCCTGAATGGAAGTCTCAGCTGCAATGTTCCAACATCTAGTGGAAAGCCTTCCCAGAAGAGTGGATCTGTTAAAGAGGGGACCAACTCCATAATAATGCCCATGGTTTTGGAATGAGATGTTCGACGAGCAGGTACATTTCTTAATTTGGATAATATTTTTTTTAACTATATTGTATTTTTATTGAATAGGAGAGACAGAGGTAAAAGGTAAGAGTAAAAGAGGATTCAAACCCATGCTGGCAGTGGCACGTAGTACATGTCCTCCAGAGGCAGCTTAGACTGCTAGACCACCCTAGGCCATGATCAGTTAAGTTTCTTTGAGCCCTGCAGTTGAGTGAAATTTGCAAAGATGGAGGATATTGCTGCAATAACCACACTAATGGAAGTGTGTGCCCTTGAGAACACACATTTGTCCCTTTAATGACAGGAAAAGTCGATTTTGTTGAGACAACGTAGCGAAGGGATTGCTAGGGTTGTCATAATGAAATATATTTATGGATTATTTTCCAATTATTTAATGTTGCAGGCTTGTAAATATTGTTACAAACTCCATTTACATAGTGTTTCCCCAATCCTATCCAGTCTGTCAGAGGAGGTTGGTAGCACCTTAATTGGGGAGGATGGGCTCGTGGAAAGGTATCAAATACATCAAACACATGGTTTCCATGTGTTTGATGCCATTCCATTCGCTCCGTTCCAGCCAATATTATGAGCCGTTCTCCCCTCAACAGCCTCCACTGCTGTCTATCTCTGGGTAACATGGTTGTCGCGTTATGCTCGACCTACTCAGTTTTCCACCAGAAAACACCAGAAAATGGCCACAAAGAGTAGAAGAAACTCACCTGCTTTTACACTATGATTTGACTATTAGATGTTTCTTTAGAAACATTTTTTTAAGGAATGGTTTCATCATATTAAAACAAAAGTTCAGTTCACATGACAGGGTTGACCTTAAAACGAGGGACAGTGCTTGTTATCTGTTTTACCATAAGATGATTTACTTCATCACATGAAATCTTCCTCTTCCTCTCTCTGTCACTCTCCTTCTCTCTGTCACTCTCCTTCTCTCTCTCTCTCTCTCTCTCTCTCTCTCTCTCTCTCTCTCTCTCTCTTCCTCTCACTGTCTCTCATCTCTCTCTCTGCCTCCGCCTTTCTCTTCCTCTCTCTGTCTCTCTCTCTCTCTCTTCCTCTCACTGTCTCTCATCTCTCTCTCTGCCTCTGCCTTTCTCTTCCTCTCTCTGTCACTCTCTCTCTTCCTCTCACTGTCTCTTTCTCTCTCTCTCTGCCTCTCTCTCTGCCTTTCTCTCTCTCACTCTTCCTCTTTCTATCTATTTCTCTCTCACTCTTTATATCTCCCTATGCATTAACCTGTCCATTAATCCAACTTCTTAGGGCATTTGATCTCTTTCATATACAAAATGTGTTTCACATGTTCAAATAAGAGTGCCTGCACAGTCACCTTCATAAAACCTTCCCCGGCGTTCCTACATTAATATTTTTGAGTTGAATGCTTTTGAAAGATGAAAATTACCCCACTTTGTTTTAACAGCTCCTGTGACCAGTGGAGCATCATGCAGAGACAAATGCTGGACTTATTTTGCCTCATGCTTTAATTAATCAACTTGTCATCTTCATTAGTTTATGCAGTTTTAAGCTTTCCATAATCTTTCCCCCCAAAATGAGCCACTGAGACCTTGAGTTTCAAGATGAGCATTCAGGAATAGCCTTTTCTGTCTTCATGTCCATGCGTATAGGTTTAGAGTGATTAAGCTTAATTTAATTTGACAGTATAGATAATGGGTATTATTTTGACAGTGCCAACAACAGCTGTATCGTTTCAGATGATGTGCTCAGCTTGCATAATACACACCTACTGTAAGTTGTACAGACAGGGAAACCCAATTCACAGGTGGACATGCTGCTGGAAATCACAGATGAAACATTATATTGACCAGATACTCCAGTGGCCGCTCTAACGATGAAAATAAATGTCTTCAAAAATGGAAGGCAGTCGGGAGGAGGCAAGATCAAGTGAGACCTTTCTAGCCAATGAGAAGGCATATACACGGTTGAACAACAGGCACAATGGTTTCCACTAGTTTCAGCAGACACAAAGTCAAAATTGGCTATATATCGTAACAATGTTTGAAAATCCAAAATGTGCTTTTTGGTCTTCATTTCAGGTTAGGGTCAGGTGTACGTTTAGCAGTGTAATAAAGGTTATGGTTAAGTTTAAATCGCATTTTAAGAAAGAGAAATTGTCTCCTTGTCTGAGTCTGTAATACCAACATGTTTCATGCAGACCACCATAGTCCCTGTGCCCAATAACACTAAGGGAACCTGCCTAGACCCACTTAAATGTGCATACCGCCCCAACAGATCCACAGATGATGCAATCTCTATTGCTCTCCACACTGCCCTTTCACACCTGAACAAAAGGAACACCTATGTGAGAATGCTATTCATTGACTACAGATCAGCGTTCAACACGTTAATGCCCTCAACGCTCATCACTAAGCTAAGGACCCTGGGACTAAACCCCTCCCTCTGAAACTGGATCCTGGACTTCCTGACGGGCCGCCCCCAGGTGGTAAGGGTAGGTAACAACACATCTGCCATGCTGATCCTCAACACGGGGGCCCTTCAGGGGTGTGTGTTCACTCCCCTCCTGTACTCCCTGTTCACTCATGACTGCACGGCCAGGCACGACTCCAACACCGTCATTAAGTTTTCAGATCACACAACAGTGGTAGGCCTGATCACCGACAACAATGAGACACCCTATAAGGAAGAAATCAGAGACCTGATCGTGTGGTGCCAGGACAACAACCTCTCCCTCACCATCATCAAGACAAAGGAGATGATTGTGGACTACTGGAAAAGGAGGACCGAGCATGCCCCCATTCTCATCGACGGGGCTGTAGTGGAGCAGGTTGGGAGCTTTAATTTCCTTGGCGTCCACATCACCAACAAACTAACATGGTCCAAGCACACCAAGATTTTGCATGGGTCCTCAGATCCTCAAAAGGTTCTACAGCTGCACAATCGAGAGCATCCTGACTGGTTGCATCAATGCCCTGTATGTCAACTGCTCGGCCTGCAACCCCAAGGCAGTACAGAGGGTAGTGCGTGCGGCCCAGTACATCACTGGGGCCAAGCTTCCTGCCATCCAGGACCTCTACCCATGTTCACTCTGCTTACGCACGGCAAGTGGTACCGGAGTGCCAAGTGTAGGTCCAAGAGGCTTCTAAACAGTTTCTACCCCCAAGCCATAAGACTCCTGAACATTTAATCAAATGGCTACCCAGACTATTTACATTGTCCCCCCCCCCCCCTTTTGCACTGCTTCTACTCTCTGTTGTTATCTATGCATAGTCATTTAATAACTCTACCTACATGTACATATTACCTCAATTACCTCGACTAACCGGTGCCCCCGCACATTGACTCTGTACCGGTACCTCCTGTATTTAGCCTCGTTATTGTTATTTTACTGCTGCTCTTTCATTATTTGTTACTTTTATAAATGTATTCATTTTAGTATTTTTCTTAACTTTTTCTTAAAACTGCATTGTTGATTAAGGGCTTGTAAGTAAGCATTTCACTGCATTTTCACCTGTTGTATTCGGCACATGTGACAAATACCATTTGATTTGATTTGATTTGAAAGGTGGGGTTTATGACTTTATGGGTGTGGGTAACTAGTGAAGACCAGGCACGACTCCGATATGAATAGTTTTTTCTCAAAGTTGCCGGGATGTCACGTGTCCTACTTATATGAGTACACTCGTAACAACCTAATCATTACTAAACTTCTATTAGATCAAATAAGCCTCACTAAGAAAATAAGCCGTAACATTTTTTGTTGACCAAATTCAACACTCTCATTGACATCCATACAAAAACTCCTCGCTTGGTGAGCGAAAATAATGGAAAACGGCACCTGCTGGACAAGATAGATTTTGGGCCCAGTTATCCCTCTCATTTCGCCTCTTCCTCTCTGTTGACATGTGCCAGAGAGGAAGAGGCGAAGCGAGAGGATTAACTCCACCTAAAATCGGTCAGTGTGAGAATACAACGATAAGCAGACCAAGTGGGCATTTTTGGTTTGGATGTCTATGAGAGACAGTGTCGATGTTACAAATGCACTGATATGATATTTTATGTCGGAGTTGTGTCTATTGTTCACACGCGTATCTGCCCTCTCATTCACGCCTGTCTCACCTCCTCTTGCATGCCTTCCGCCTTTGCGGTCAGTCGACTAGCTTGTCAATAAAAGGTAGGCCATCATACATCATGCCCATTTAAATAATTCTATGTG